>NC_139411.1:33445000-33477500 GCF_905368555.1 Meleagris gallopavo
TGTTAGAAAGGTCAGAATGAGGGACAGATGACGCAAACCTGCCACAGCACCAACACAGTACCTCCACAGCAGAAACACTGTTTAAAGTGTGGTGGGAGAAAAAGGAAAGTTTTGTGAAAATTACCAGGGGAAGAAAAAATGCAAAGCAAAGCCAGATCTGAGCACCTGTCTCTTTCCCCCTTTGCTTTTCCCCTGTAACCACAGAGCGTGGCTCCCACCCAGCGCCGTGGCAGCGGGGACCAGCAGGGCTGGATGGCAGCAGCGTGGCCCAGCGCAGGTTCCGGCACAGTGGGTAGGAACGCACTGACAGCCAGCTGAGCTGCTGTCCCCAGGGCATGCTGAAGGGGAGGAGAGGGAACCCAGCTGCCCGTGGGGAGAGCAATGGGGGCCCGGTGGGCTGTGGTCCACAACGAGCTGCAGGATGAGGGCTGTGAGCGTGGAGCTCGGCAGCAGAAGAAGGTGGGGGAGGCGAGTGTGGGGATGGGGGGCTCTGTGCAGTGAGCATCACCTCGAGTTGCTGCGAGCCAGCATGGATGGGGGCTCGGTGGCCGGATGGAGATCTCTAGATTTCTTTCATTGGCATCTCTTTCTTTTGACTGACAGAAGAGTTGCGCAGAAATTCAACTCTGCTGCCCATTGGAGGAAGTGTGTTTCAGGTAGAGCTGCAGGCTGTGAGCAGTACTTAACCCTGCCTTCATCACCCCCATTTGTGCCCAGACGTGCAGGATTCATGGGGCTGAGGTTGATGCAGGCATTGCCTAACAAACCCAGTGTTAGGATTGTAATGAAGTTTCCTATCGCTCTCCAGTATGTCCCCCTGTACTGACACTGGTGGGGCTGCACCTCAGTGCTGTGCTCGGTGTTGGGCACCTCACTGCAAGAAAGACATTGAGGTGATGGAGTGTGTCAAGAGAAGGGCAGTGGAGCTGTGCAAGGTCCAGAATGCAGTCCTATGGGGAGCAGCTGGGGGAGCTGGGATGGGTCAGTCCAGAGAAAAAGAGACTCCCAGAGGAGGTTTCCAACCTAAGCCATGCTGTGGTTTTGTGAATGTCTAACCAAATATTCTGGTGCTCCTCCTTTCCCTTAACCTTCTGCTCTTGGTTTTGGAGCTGGGTTTTTGTAAGACAAACAATTGCACATCTCTTCAGTTCAGCGGGCATACATGATGAGCTGATGGTTGGGCTTGGTGGTCTTTTCCAACTTTAATGATTCTATTCCACGATTCTAAATAGCGGATGGCTGGTACTCATTAGAAATGCTGTAGTTCTCGTGTGTGGGAAGCACAGGTATTATATTACTAGTAAATAAAACCCTTGTAGGATCATAGGATGGGTCAGGACCTGAGGAGGATTCTTGTCCAGGCTCCTGGTAGAGCTTGGCTCTGGTAGAGCCAGGAGCTAGGATGGAATCAATAGAAAGGCATTAATGGAAATTTTCAGCAACTGTTCTTATCAGTTCTTGCAGAACATGCTCTGTGATGAGAAACAGTGCAGAAGCTTGGTGGGTGCAGAGAGTGTGTTTGGCTGCACAGATGTTCCAATAGAATTTCTTTAAATAACACTTCTTGGATGGTTGCTTTATGCAGCAATGAGATCTCGAAGTTAAATTTTCCATTAGCAGCATAAACCTCATGTTCTGTTCCATTGGCATTAGCTAGTCACGTTTTGCAGGGATGAACACACCGGTTGCATCTTAATCATTTTGGCTAATCAAAGTGATCTAGCCATTAAAACAGTAGAAAGAACAGCCATACCAATGGTTTGTGTTCTTGTCAGGCGTCACCCCAGTGTTTTCCCAATTAATCTAATTTGCAGACTTTGCTGTGTAGGGGAATGGATGTATTTTGGGTTTGTGCCTAACTCAACGCCTTGTATGCTACATCAGTCACCTCAGTTTCATTCATACCAAAGTGCACACTACTTCCATGCTTACATTTTCTTTGCAGAGCCCAATTTTGTCCCCTGAACACATTGCTTTCCATCCACTTTCACAGTCCAACTTGCAAATGTGGAGAGCTGTAAAAATATTTCATACAATGCATTGTTTTATGTCAGTCCACGTGATTTAATCCACCTCAACTTCACTGTAGGAATAAAAAGTTCAGTTTATAAGGAACAAATATGGAAGGACTTATTTCTGTTGTAAAGATTTTCTGACAAGCAAAAATATAATCCTTTTTGAAAGCCTCATTAGAAAATCAATTATATCATGACACTTAATGTTGTGTTATTTACAAGCAAGATGTCTTGTTGGGGAAAAATGCTATAAAAATTCACACTTAATACAGAAAAATGTTGGAACATAAAGAAGAGTTAGGTTTCATTATTAGCATGTTCAAAGCTGCAATTACCAAGTATGAGTTTATGCACAATCAAGAATAGCCAAAATTTCTGAGCATGTAAGTGACAAAGGTATTGTGTGCTCAAAGGGAAGAAAGAGACCATTTCAGAGCAAACAATAATGAGTTTTGTTTTATGGATATGAGTTTACCATCATAGAATCCTAGAATGACCTGGGTTGCAAAGGCCCACAGTGCTCATCCAGTTCCAACCCCCTGCTGTGTGCAGGTCACCAACCAGCAGCCCAGGCTGCCCAGAGCCACATCCAGCCTGGCCTTGAATGCCTGCAGGGATGGGGCATCCACAGCCTCCTTGGGCAAACCTGTTCCACTGCCTCACCACCCTCTGGGTGAAATGTACAGAGCAAAGCAGGTACACATCCTGCATTGCTTCTTGCTTTTGCTTGCTGATGCAGATCTTGGTAAGTGTGGTTGTTGGTGCAGTCTTTGAGCTTTAACAGTGGTTGTGTTGCTCCCTGCCTTGGTGGCTTCTCAGGTGTTCGATGGCAAGAAGGGCAAAACATCCTGAGGAGGTGAGTGCAGTGCCAAATCTGTTGTCTCTCGCAAACCTGAGTCCCAGATGAAGCATGATTGATTTAAAGTAAAATCTGAAAAAACAAAAATTTAGGATTTTATTTCAACGCAAATAGTAACTGCTTTCAACCATGTGTGTCTGACTTACAAGATAGAAAAATCAATTATTCAATTTTCATGCAGCTAATTAGAAACATGAAGCAAATTGTTTGTTTTTTTAAGGTGAAACAGTTTTGCGAAATGGTTGTATTCTTGAAAAGGGAACTGCTTGACTTGAAGCAGAAAATTTTGTTTGTTATGCAAATATGAGCAAGATATGGCTAACCTATTACACACTGAGGTGAATAGAAAAAAAAGTGCTAGCTAAAATGGTTGTCTTAAATAGCCTGCAATCTGAGTTTGTGTCTGCTGAGGAAGTAGGATGCTTATTTGCTGCAGGGTAAGACCAAAAGTGTGATCGTTTCATTTGTATATTTGACTATAGGCCTGTATGTGTATTGCTAGCAGTAAAAATACCTCTGTACTTTCATCTTTTCCTTTACAGGTTTGTAGAACAAGCCTTACCATGCTCATAGAACATTTAGGGTCATGATGACTGTTCTGTGTTTTTCAGATTTTCTGTGGACGTCCTGTTGCATAGCCAACAATTTGTGTTTAATTGTGTTTGTGATGTGAATGCCTTTAATATCATAGAACCTGCTTTGGGTCTCGTGGTCACCTGAGGTCACATCCTTCGCTTTGGGGACATGCTTTAGAAAATGCTCACGTGGAGCTTCACTGCGTGCCTGCATGCTATCTAGACCCGTTTGCCAGGAGATGGAAGAGTCCTTGCCATGTATTGGCAGGTGATGGGGTTGGATCCCTGTCTGGACTCCCAGGAGGTGGCGGAGGATCGCGCTCGTTCATGGGGAAGGAGCTGCAAGTGTGGCATCCTGCAGGTTCGCTCCCGACCACTGCGTGATTTATTTAGCAGCACCGAGTGCCTCAATGAGCCACATGCAGACAGTGCTGCCTACTCTCATTTGGCTCTTGGACCACAGGTTGCCTTCAGGGGTGTTAATGATCTGACCCACGTAAGCTGAAGCAAGATAATTTCAAGTTGCTTCTACAGTTTTGTGTTAAATCTTTGAGAAACACAGCCAGCTACGATAGTTGGGTTGTCACTTCTTTTTTGGTTTCTGATTTAGGAGGGGATTTCAGCTTTAAATTTGTTTTTTATTTTGTTCCAGGGATTTTTATGGCATTATTCATTTAATTAGAAACATTTTGAGGGAACCTCCTGATAAAATTACCTAAAAGGACCTACCATATTTCTTAAGCAGCCAGAGTCAAGCATAGAAGAGTTTGTAATTCTCTGTGAGTCAGTTGTATTGATGTTACTGGGCTGGAGACAGGGCTTGGTCTGTTTTGGTTTTTGCTTCTCACAGTTCCTAAAACTCCAGCCTGACCTCTGGTATAGCAGAACTTGAGGAAATAGGAGCCCTGGGCTTCGTTGTGGCAAGGCATGGTGAGAGCCACCATCAGCCCTTCAATAGGTTGGAATGGAATGGGACGCAGTTCTTTGCTTCTCCAGCTAAGTCTGATAAAAAAAACCAGTTCATTAGGGCCAGATGATAACGGCTTGGGGGTTTGTTTGGAAGAAACATAGAAAGAGAAGTCATTTTGTGGTTGTCACTAATTGTGTGCCTCCCAAACCTAAGCTTTGTAAGTTTTTCCAGTGCATTTTTAATGGGATTGTGGTGGTTGTATAAAAGGTTATGCTGATTTTTACACTTTCAATTCAAAAAACCACACGAACATGAAGTTTCTAAGAAATACACTCCCAATAACCTTTGAATGATCATAATAGATTTGTAAGGTCTAGAGGCTCATGGCTCTTACCTTAGGAAAAACTTCCGTCATCTGGGGAGCACGAGGGAAGTTCCTTTATATACCATCCACATTTGACTTTGTCATCATTGCTATTTTGAAGCAATTCGTGATTGTCAGTTTGTGCAAATAAGCCCTGACTTGTGCTTCTCCTGTTCTGTGAGCTCTGGCCCATGGTTTTCATGGGCAGATGGAAGTTTCTTTTGTCACAGGGTATTCACTGCCCCTCACGATCAGCCTGCTTGCTTTGTTTGTGTAAGGAAAATCCTTAGAGAATAATTTCCATTACAATTCTTTTTTTGTCCTGTATGAAAATACATTTACCAGTGGATCATTATTTTAATAAAAGTTGCAGCTATTAAAATAAGCTGTCCCATTGTAGCCTTCCAATATATGAAGTGTACATATAAACAGGAGGGGGAATGACTGTTCACGAGGATGGATAGTGATAGGACAAGGGAGAATGGTTTCAAACTGAGGCACAGGTGGTTTAGGTTGGATATGAGGAGGAGGTTTTTCACACAGAGGGCGGTGAGGCACTGGAACAGGTTGCCCAAGGAGGCTGTGGATGCCCCATCCCTGCAGGCATTCAAGGCCAGGCTGGATGTGGCTCTGGGCAGCCTGGGCTGCTGGTTGGTGACCTGCACACAGTAGGGGGTTGGAACTGGATGAGCACTGTGGGCCTTTTCAAGCCAGGCCATGCTATGATTCTATAATAAAATAAGCTGTCCAAATGCATTGAACGTAAAGAGTTTAATGCATCTCCTTATGGCTATGCAAACATTGCCTTCTCCTTGCAGAAGAATACTTGAGGAAGGTAAGGCTTTGAGTTGTTGAATGCATTACAGAGAAGGATTCATTTCTTACTTTTAAGGAGCTTCTGAAGTACTGGGCCACGTGTGTTTGTTATGAATAGACAGTCAGCAGTAATTCTGTTTTTCTCCCTATCTTGACCTCTCTACTAAAACTACTTTGATTTATGCTGCAGCATAACCCTTTTTTTTTTTCTTGCTTTCTTATGGGGAATCAACTCTTTTGCTTTTGCTGTTCTCTAAGACCTGAAAAGAAAAATGTAGTGTCAACAGAGATAGGATGAGGGCCAGATAAGAATAACTCTCTTCAAATTCATTAATCTTGATGTTGGGAAATTCAGATATCCTACAGCAAAAGCAGGCGGTTGACTTTCGTGTGCCAGGACTAAACTTGAAATACAGGCTGAAAATTTGAGGCGAGATCTGATTTTGGATTTTGAATGCACTGCACTCATTCTTTCCCAGGCTGGCAGCGGAGGTGGATTTTATCCTGCAGGTTTCCAAAGCAGCCATACAGGGCCAAGCCCTGCTCGAGCAGGAGCAGATCAAATCCAGGCATCCTGCTAAGCTCCATTTATGTATCTCATCCAACAGTTAGAGGACAAGTATTTCACTCACAATATTATTTAATTTACCATTGAGCATTGGAAGCAGTTCCCAAACCATCTGTGCCAGTTCCATCCTGGCAGCTTTGAAGCCCGGCTGAGATCCTTCTGCCCAGGTGTGCCAGCAGATCTGCCCCACGTAGCCCTGCTCTGCGAGGACTTTCTCATTCCTGTCTCCATTTCCCTCAGCTCCTAACCCATCTCTGGTGCACGGAGTCATCATGTGCTTCAGAGTGAAATCATGGTTCAGGAGTGAGGGAGACTTCATACACGTGGTCGTTGGGTGCAGGAGCACCCTGACTCCCTTGGGAAGAGCAAAAACCTATCCAGCCCCTGCATTGTATGCTTGCTGGGTACCCCACCCCAAAACACTTTTATTCCTATCAAATTCCTGCTTGAGTAAGGCTGTTAGGATGACTGTTTTCTCTCTGTACCTCTGTGAAGTGTCACTTGGCAGGTCTAGAAAATCAGCAGAAGCATTTTCCTGCAGCTACAGCTGTTCCTGAGCGCATTGTGCTGGTGAGTCAGTGTTTTGCTGAGGATGTGGGGGATTGGGCTGCTGTCAGCATCACTGTCAGTCTAATAGCAGTTCTCATGCAGTGAATTTCCAGATCTTGGATCACCACAGGCAAGAGGAGCTCTTCTCCTCAGCGAGGCCTGAGCTGACCATAAGAAAAATAGCGATAAATTTAGATTATTTTGGCATCTGTAGGTCATTATTGGAATTATAGCAGCTGGCTGCTAGGTCATAAAGTTACTTTGACAGTTCATGAATACTGAAAGTATTCTAACTACCATGGCTTACTCTTATCGTCCTCATTCATTATTGTCAAGAAGATAACTCTTAGAAAGAGTAGAAATAAAGTTTAAGAAGGGATGATAGAAGAACCAGCCTTCTAATGATATTCCTCTTTTCTTTGCCCTGTAAAAGAAAGGATGAAAGACAAGGTTAAGCTGTTGAAAGGAAAACACTACAGAGGGTTAAGTGCTTATCAGTTTGTAGTTAACTGTTTGATGGTACATCTTTCATAAGTTCTGGTCTCTCTGTCGCTCAGCTTCAACCACCTTTAAAGCACATGAAAAGATCGTCCACAAGTGTCGTTTTCAGCCCAAGGTTCACAGGCTTGGATTATTTCAAAGCACTGATGAAAGTAGCTATGATAAAATAGATTGTTTATGGATTTAGATTTGTAAGGGTGATTTATGCCTACTGGAAGATCTTCAAAACCTCTGGTTTCCATCGCACTTTTGTTTTCTCTGTGTCACCCTCTGCAATGCCTTGCATCACGGGGTCCATTAGCCCACAGCACAGCTGTGAATCTGCAGGGCCTCGTTAAGGAGAGAGCAAATTGGCCTGGGTTTGGGGCTGACTACAAACTGCAACCTGAAATGTATGCAGAACAACCCTAGATAATGTGTGTGATTGAGTCTCGGACAACAGAAAGAAAAAAGAGCACAATTACAGTTTTTCAGGATCTTAACGGAGGCTGTGAGCGTTTGGTAAGCTAGATTTAAGTGGCTGAAATTGTATGATTTGTTAAAGTTCATTAAAAATAAATCAGGCTGAATATTTTGTGTGTTCACAGTAATTATACTTTTAAACACATCAATAACGGAGCAGATGCTTCCTGTTAGGAATGTTCTTAAGTGTATTTTTTAACAAGGGGCGTTGAAATACTGGTAGCGATCGGTAGCACAAAGAATTTTAAAGCATGTTCTTATTGCTGCAAAACGAAGGGCTCGATCTTGTCCTAAATGACAACGTTCAGTGCTGTGTTGTCTGGAAAATCAGCAACTTAGTGTGCCACTGTTTGTAAACAGAAATCCCACAGCACATTGCAGGGGCAGCACGAGGCCTTGAGGCTTCCCGACCATTACTGCGCATGTACAAATAATTAGGGGGGGGAATGGAGTGGTAATTTGGAAGAGAAATTCTCGACTCAAATCATTAATGTGATTTACTCTGTGATCAGCCTTGTTGTCATTATCTTAAGCCAAAAAAAAAAAAAAAAAAAAGTGTAGCTTAAGATAGAAAGGAAAAAAATATAGTGCATCTGTATGTGTGACAACTTTTAATATAGTATATAAACTACATGAAATTTCTCACTGACATTGATCAGATTTGAAAGTTCATACTTTCTTAATTCAATCTGTTATTGACAGTAATATATTTTAACTCAGGAATGTGTTCATTCAGTGCATATTGACTTGGCTTGTTAAAATTTTCACAGTACATGCTAACATTGGATTTTCTGTCACAGTGACTTAAGACATGGGGACAGCAATGAATGATTCCTGCCAGTCAATGAACTTTAACTGGAACCCCACTTGAATGGTAATAATCTGCTCCTGTAATTGCTGTGGAAAAGAAAAAACCTCTAGAGATTTTACATCTAATCATTTATTTATAAATCTGTAGATAGCAGTCTGCGGAATGCGCATTGGGGGTCAACTTTGTGCTCAGAACCGTTGCTTGGTGTTTACATTTCACAGTGGTTTTTTGCAGTAGTTTCAGCCTACATGATCAGTCAAGCACTTTGGTTCACCGGATAGCTGCTCTGCACATCATCGCCTTGGCCCAACTACTTCATTACCAATGCCTCAGTAGAGGCCATTCCCCTCTGTATTAGCTGAAATATGCATGTTTTTCCATCTCATTAATCCAGTCTACATACAATTAATTTTTGCCTATTAATAAACCCCTTGGTGTTAGTGACAGCTATCTAGACTGCAGTACCTTGTGCAGAGTAAGATTAATGCGCCTGCAGTTTTTAGAGCATCTTCGTTTGCAGTTCTATTTTCCCTTTACGTCCCATGTAAATGACACAAAGTTGATGGCTTTTTTTTTTTTAAAGCCTAAATCTCAATAAGAGCTTTGTAGTAGCTAGTATTAATTCACTTTTTTTTTTTTTTTTTTTTTTCCAGGAAAGGCAGGAATTAGTAAATGCAATCCTTGAGTATAGCCCCCAAGCTGCACCTCACCTTAAAATTAAAAAAAAAAAAAAAAAAAAAAAACCAACCACCCTAATAATAAAGAAAAGAAAATGCTTAATGAGTGGTAATGGGATCTCTGTGCTTGGCCAGGCAGAGGGTGAATTTGATGTAGCAGTTACATACCTATGTTGTAATTGGTGTACATTGGGCGCACCCTTCAAATACAAATCGTCCCATTGGCTGCCCTAACAGAGCTAATTGAGCAAGCTGTCCCTCATTTGGGCTGTGAGCATTGCAATGGGGGGCAGGAGGAACAAAACCCAGCTAATTAGAAGTGGCAAGTGGAAGTTAGCTCACAGGTATAATCAGGTTTGGCTTTAGGAGGGGTCTGGTAAGACTCGTTAGGAGCGCTCTGGAGGAGCTGGACTGATTCTTGACATTGTGACTTAAATTTTGATTTGATCTCCCGTAATTGACAGGGAATTTTTTGTGTCTTGATGTTTCAACACGCTGCAAAGAGGATGAAAGGGAAGAAAATGGAGTGTTCACAAATGCTTGGGCAGGATGATGGCTTTCAAATGAGGAAAATAATGAAATCCTGAGGTTCAGCAGCGTGACTCCAATAAACACGCTGCCCTTTGCATTATGCTGATGGTTCTTCTGTTATTGCTGCTGCCTTGGCAGAGCGGCTGACTCCTACCAATAAGGAGTTATTCCTGGCCACGTGCCTTGGTGTGCCAAGTTTGGTCAGGGTAGGGCTGTTCTCCTTTGCTATGTTTGCTGTGCTCCTTCTGCTCCTATAGGGATGGAGGGTGCTGCCTGATTGCCTGGTGACAAAACCTGCCTGCTTAGCACCTTCACACTGGCTGTTCTTCATACCGTGGGGCCATGTGCTGTCTGCTGTGCAGCAATGAGCTGCAGTGCCTGACAGTCCTTAAACGCGGGGATGTTCTCAGCTCAGCGTACTTGGTGTTGTGATTTCAGTGTCTGAAAATGTGAGCTCCCTCCAAAAGGCAATTCAGGTTAAACTCGGCGAGATTAACATTGGTTGAAGGCGGCAGCAGAGACTCTAAAATTTGAGTTCAGATTTCATAAATCCTGCAAACCACCTTTAGAGCTTTTATTATGCTCTCCTCACCAGAAAAGAAGCACTTGGCTTCAAAGTTAAGTACAGTATCAGTGTTTTAAAATAAAATAACTATCCATTTAGTATTCTTTTTTCTTTCACTTTTGTCATATGGTCCTTCTGCTTATGTCAGATTTAGAGGCATTATTTCATGCTGTGAGAACTATTTAAGTGCTGTACAATTCGTGATGAAAGGGGATGTTGGCGTACGTTACATGGACTGCTGCTCAGGTTAAATTATGATAGCATCTCACATCACGTGCCGTGTATAGGTAAAGGAGAAAACTACCCTGCTTGATAAGAGAAACTTATATTATTTATATGGAACAGAACAAACCAATTTACAAGAAAGGCACTTAAGTGGAAGCTTATTTATTAATGAGCGCGGTACACAAGCTAATGGGGTTGTAATGCAGATTCACCTAAAGCTCGGAGGACGGCAGTCTCCAGGCGTCATTCACCACTTCAAAAGGAGAGAAAGTGCACTTCAGAAATATTTCTGCACTATTCAAAACACAGTTATGTAAATTACACTTTTGTTTGTCTCCTCTAAAACAGAAAGATCTTCTGCGGCCTTCTTTGTCTCTCCTGCCATAGGGCACCAATGGAACTCACAGTGAGAACCTGCTGGTGCCACTGTGATGTACAGCTTGCAGGTGGTCCTGGCATTGCTGGCTCCTGCAAACTTAACGTTCAGAAGTTCTGAAAAACGATTGTGAAAATGAAGGAAAATGCTCCTTTAATTTTACTTTATTTTGGTTTTCTTGATGTTGCAGGAAAAGTTTGCTTTCCCTGTAAAAGTTTGGTCGTGATGCAATTTGCAAGAATTGCAAATTAACGGGGAGCAAAGCGGCTTCTTCACTGTGTAATGATCTTTTGGGAAAGATCCTGCAAGGAAAAGAAAGTCTCAAAGCCCCGGGTAAATGCTTTGCAGAAAGAAGGAGTGTATTTATGAACCGTTCTATTTTAATTGACAGTGTGTCAGTGATGTTCTCTGAGTGTCCTATTCTCAGTCGAAGATGACATGTTGAGAACCCCAATTTTCATTAAGTGTCCCAGTGGGCTTCAGGGACAGCACTTCCCCTTTTGTGGTGACATTGTGCTCACTGGGTCCTGGGCTCATCATCCAGCAGGAGGTGTTCCGTGGGCAGACTGTGACCTTCAATGAGATGGTGGTTAGAAAAATGGCCTTTTCAGTTGAATTCTTAAGAGGTTCCTGATTCATGTTATACACAGGAACAGGTTGCCCAAGGAGGCTGTGGATGCCCCATCCCTGCAGGCATTCAAGGCCAGGCTGGATGTGGCTCTGGGCAGCCTGGGCTCTTGCACATAGCAGGGGTTTGAAACTGGATGAGCATTGTGGTCCTTTTCAACCCAGGCCATTCTATGATTCATCTATATTTTAATTCATCTTAATAGGATGGTCTACCTGCAGGTGCCATTGATTATCATTCTTGGTGCTCGCTCTCATCTTGAATTCATGTCTTAGCACACATCTGAAGACAGAGTCCAGTTACACGAATTCAGCCTTGACTTTCCTTCCTTTCATTTCCCCACATGCACTGCAGATCCTGCCCAGTGCCCTGCAGCAGTGTGGGCTGGAGTTGCATGGGAGCACAGCAGTGTGCAGTCCCTGCAGCCGTCCCCAGCACAGCTAATTGCCTGCGATAAAACCCACCTCGGAAGCCTGAAGGGAGAATTCTTTTATATAAGAAAAAACTGTTTTGTAACAATTTCTTGTAAGCGCTAAAATTAACTGACTTTCTTTTAACCTAATTATAGATGGAACTGATGATATCACCTATGCTTAATGTTGCCTAACATCTCGGGTGAGAGCCTGCTGCCTCTTACAGCTTTGCTGAGTATTTGCTTCTGGCCTCACCGTGTCTCCCATGAAATAGCTGCTGGATTGTTGCTAGGTGAGGGGCTGCCTCGGTTTCCCCTACTGTCAATCCAGAACAGGGTTGGTTCTTTCCTGTAAAACAGTACTCAGAGAACTTCTTTCTTTTTTAGCCAAATCCCTCTAGTTGTTCTGCACCAACCCCGTTGATTTGAAGCAGAAGTATGAATGAAGAAGCTACTCTGATATAAGGAGTCTTTTTGTTCTGCAGGTATGGCCAAGCTGCTGGGCCATTAGAGCCTGTTCATTTGTTAATAGTTTAGTCCTTTGCTGATGCTCACTCTCCAGAGAGGAGGAGCAGAGCAGTGTTTTTCCCTGCAGTTGCTGTTTTTCTGGCCACCCTGGGACAGTGCTGAATGTATTATGCCACCAGTTTGATTTGCTCTTGTGTTGTTCCCAGAGCTCTGGTTTCCCAGCCATCCATTCTGCATCATATTTGGAAAAAAACCATTCCCTTTGAGGGAAGCAGGACTCTTTGGGGAAAGGGATCTGGGCTGGGCACAAAGGCTGTGCAGCCTCACAGCACTGCTAAGCACCAGAACTGTGGTTTTCCTGACCTGTCACCAGGACTTCTACTACTGTGAAATAGAATGATACCGAATGAAATCTGGAGATAACAGGAATTAGCCTGGAAATTATTTGCCTGGGAGAAAGAAGAAAGCAGTACTTGAGTGGGTGACCCACTGGGTGATGGACTGCACCATCCTGGTGGATGAAGAACCATAGGATTTTAGTGGTTGTCTTTGCACTTTGCCATTGTTTTAAAAGAGATCTTTGTCCATAATGAGGTATGCTTCTCTGGAAACACGATAAATATGTTCAGGAAAAAATAAGCCAAGACCACACAGTGTTGTCTTCCTTGAACCTGCTCCTTGTGCTCCCGGAGAAGTCCACCTCTCACTGATTGTTTTGTTTCCTCCACAGTCTTACAGTGCTGTGTCCCAGGGCAAGATCTTGTTTGAAATCTGTGTCTGTCTATACAGGATTCCAATCAAAACTTTAATGGTACAGGGCAGTGAGTAGCATTTAATGACCTTCAGTGCTATCACTTGAGTCTTTGGGGCATTGACATTGATTTTCCTTATCTTGGCATGTGAAGACAGGAGTCCCACTGCCTTCTTTAAAGTGTTTGCTGGTACGCACTCAGAGCACGGAATAAGCAGGCAGGATCTTCCCAAGCATCACAGCTGGCCACAGGCACTGCCTTCATTGGCAACCTCCGTGTGGTACCTACACGTAGCATCATTAATTGCAGAAGATTGGTCTGTTTGAGTGTCCATGTGTTTTACTCAAGAGGTACATCTGTATGTTTGAGATTTGTGCAGCTGCTGCTTCTTCAGGATAAAAGGTATCCATCAGAATTTCGATCCTTAATAATATGTTAAAAAGTGGAATGGAGGAAACATTGCAAAGGTTGTATGGAAAAGAGTAAGTCTTAATAAGTTTAGAGTTCTTACACTCTTCCATAAATGCTCCAATTTCTTCTCATAAGGAGGCGTGGTTGGGGCGTTTTGACAAGAACTGTGGTGTGTTTTCTGCTCCTTTCAGTTCTATTCTTTTTTTTTTTTTAATCTGTGCCTACTGTCATACAGACACTCCAGTGATAAGAAGCTAAATTAAACCATGTAAGGATGTGCTTCCCCGTGAATTTCAAGCTTTAAAAGGCTGCTTTGTTCGCTCATTCAGTTGTAGAGAAAAAATGCAACGCAAACATATGGCTATTTGAACTCTTTATTTGCCACATTTACAATATTAATAACACTGTTTCTAGAAGTTGTCACATCAAGTAAAAGATCTTCATTCCAGGCTGTCTTTTGGGGCCAAATTGAGACTGGATGCATGCATTTAATAAATTGTAGTCTCAAGTAGTCATTTTTGTAAATAATTAGCTTCAGTGAAAGAATAAGTTAGCATATTGTATGCATCTAATGTTGCAAATGTACATACAGCAAACTTTCCTATTAATCAACAGTCAAGCACTGTAAGTTGGGTCTCATACATAATGAATTGTTCTTAAACCTCATGGGTTTCATTGATAGAAAAATAAGAGAAAACACGAGTGTAGTAAGCTTTTGAATAAAATTTAACGAGATTGCTCTGCATCCTGTAATTGTTTTGGAATCATTAGAGACCGGATAATCCATCCACAGTTTTGGGGTGTCTTTAGTCTTCATCTATCAAAGAAAGGCTATTTAAATGACGTTTAGATGTTGATAAAATACATTTTTATTTGTTTCCACGACGAAGGCTTCATTGAAAATGCCAGCTGAATGTATGTATGTTACATAAAGAACAACACTGCATGACTGAGCCTCTTTTTAATGTTTCTGTTCTAATTATTACCGATTCTTGCATTTGGAAAGTAATACATCAACTATTCCTCTTTGAAAAAAAACATTTGGGAAGACAACTGTCCGAATGCTTCCGCAGAGATCTGTAGGTCTGAGGAGCCCAGTGAGACAGCCTTTGCTTTTCAGGCACGGCAGTTCTTTGTGAAGGTCTGATTCCTGTTGGCTTCATGTGCACAAGGCCAGCGTGTAGTCAGCTTCAATCATTTGCTAAATAAAGTAAGGAAATGCTATTGAAAAAGCTGTGAAGTACCTAAACTTTTAAATTATATGTGCTCTCCTATGTGTTTACTGACGCAAGAGCTACTGCTCAGATTCTAGGGGTTCTGCAGAGTGACTCAGGACTTTGTCCAAATGAGCTGTGTCCCCAGCTGTGGGGGGTGGCTGTCCATGACTACCCCAAATGGTGGAGCTGAGGGCAGAGGTAAATCTGCAGTGCCAGGAGCTGGGAGTGGCTCTGGCTGAGGCTGCAGCCTGGCCAAGGGCAGTGTGTCCAAATGAGAAGCATAGGGGAGCAGGGCACGGGTTCCTGGGCATGGGCTTGTGCAATTTGGGGGCTGCAGCATGGGAAGAATCCCTGGGAGTTCCCTTAATGGCCAAAGGAGCCCTTTTTCTCACTGGTCTTGAATCCTTTGGAGATTCGCTTGGTCCTGTCGGATGCTCCTGGGGTTGTTTTGTTTCTCTTGTGATCTTACATCTCCATCCAGAACTCTTCCCCAAGGTGATGACAGGAATCCTGCCGTAATTAGGCAGTATTTCCAAAAATGTTTTCCTCTCCAACCATGGACGGATTCATGGGATTACAGCTGAGAATTCCTTCTGTGAGGTCAGCTCTATGAGGTGCATGCTCAGGAGGTGCCAGCCTGCTTTGAGCCTTGATGACTGCTGGGGCAGCAGCCGAGGTCTGGTCCCTCTGGCCTCAAATAGGTTGGTCCAGCAGACCCGGGTCTCTCATGGTCTTACTGCTTGGGGAAGGTGTCCGTAATCTCCTTTCTTTTGTTGTAATTGTTCTGTGGGAATTTTGAGGAAAGAAAAAAGGATTTGGTGACATTGCCATTCAAGATACGGATGTGGGTTGTTGGGTTGGGTTTGGTTGGTTTCTGATTTGGTTTTTTTGTTTGTTTTTTTGCAGTTTTATTTCTTCCCTCTGTCCCCTCTTTTTATCAATGCATACCTAGCAGAGCTTTTTTCATTCTTATTGGGCATATCTTGGCAATTTTTGGACCTTTGTAATGCAAAAGCCTCTAAGAAATCCTGTGACCAGTGCAGTGTAAGAATACACAGGTCCCACTGACAGTAATCCTTCCTATTTACCTCAACCTGCAGCTCCTCTTCAGACTGGGGATGCTGAGTGTTATGCTGCCTTATGTGTGCTCACAAATTTCTAGAGCCAAAGCTCTCTTAATTAAGACCAATACGTTTAGATTTTACTGTACCCGGATTTCTGTTACAAGAGATTGGGTAAAACCAGGCACTCCGTGCCTTTTTTCCATTTCTTATTTTCTGTTTATTTTAGGTCCTTATCCCTGCTGTTATCTGAGTGGGAGTGTTGTAGTTATAGTAATATAATAATGCAATTATCCGAGCCTGCGGGTCTGTGCCAGTGGCCCTTTGCCGAGTGCAGTCTATCTGCACAGGGAGCTGCAATTTCTGTGTTAGTTGGGGAGCTTTTTTATTTTGTATTTAAAATGAATTGAAATAAAGGGGGATCTTCATTAGCTCAGCATCTGTAGCACTTCATAGACTTCTTAGGCAAACCACTAGAGGGTGAGGTGGGCATCGATGGATAAAGCATTCAGGTGTAGGAGCCTACAGAGCTCACATCGTCTGCTGTGTTCAACCCAGCAATTATATTGGAAATGTACATAATTTCTATTTATATAGATACACAAATAAATATATGCATATGTAGCAGGTGCTGATACAACACTGTCATATCATTTTCCTAGCTTTCCCTTCAGGAAACTGCCAGCAGAGCCATTATGACATATTCTCTTTATTATAAATCACACAACTCGAAGTCCATCTTGTAATGTTTCAGTTACGTGTTACTAAGAGCTGACGAAGACAAAAAGGTGCTCAGAAGTAAAAGGAATAATTAGAATCCCAGCAGTGTAGGAGATGGCTGCCACTGAGGCTCTTCAGCATGAGACATGGTGTTGCTCTGGTTTTCCTGACAGGTAAGCTATTGAGAATGATACTGAAGCCAATTTGCTGATCAGTTTGGAAGCATGTTAGAAACTTCCAAGTCTTGGCAAATGGTTTGGAATGAGTCTGCTAAAGTGAAACAGGTGATGTTGCTGAGTTTCTCCCCTTTTGCTAAAGCTGTGTTTTCCTTTATTTCATCACATGCAAACTCATAAGCCATGGAAGGGAATGGCTGGGACAGGAACCTTGCAGGGCAGATCTGAGCTGCATGGAAACAACCAACTTTAAAAAAGCATTAATTACTCAGTGACCACTAAATACAGGACGAATGGGGACATTGTGAGACTCCAAGTAGCACCCAGCAGCAGCCAGTAATGATTACTGTGTGGAATGAAGAGGAAAGTGCTGAACAGAGGGGGAATGGTTTCCTATAACCTAATCTGCTTTCCTTTCCTTCTCATGAATGTTTTGAGACTGCTTTAGCCTTGCTTTTTGAAATGTACATGTGGTTTAGTCGGACCAAAGTGTGACTTTGAAGCCTCAGAAAAGGCTTTTAGAGGCAGCTGGTGTTTTAAGTTGAATTTTTAATGACAAGGTAGTTTGCAGAAGGAATACTGCCATGCAACTGCGGGAGGAGGATGGAGAGAAGGAGCAGGAGGGGCGGAGGGCCGGTAGGAGATGCCTTTGCATTAGTGATTTTCTGTCCTTTTCTTCGTTAATGTTGTCCAATTTCCAGGAATGGTTTTTAGCATTTCTAACCACACAAAATTAAGATGAAGTTTTTTTTACACTTCTGCCAGTGTGAATCTCTCAGCACATATGTTGGTGAATTGACTTCATATCCTACAGGAAAGGCAGTCAATGCATTCTTAGAAAGCACCAACTCTTCTTGCAAAGAATCATAGAATCATAGAATGACCTGGTTGCAAAAGCCCACAGTGCTCATCCAGTTCCAACCCCCTGCTGTGTGCAGGTCGCCAACCAGCAGCCCAGGCTGCCCAGAGCCACATCCAGCCTGGCCTTGAATGCCTGCAGGGATGGGGCATCCACAGCCTCCTTGGGCAACCTGTTCCAGTGCCTCACCACCCTCTGGCTCAAAAACTTCCTCCTCATATCCAACCTAAACCTCCCCTGTCTCACTTTAAAGCCATTCCCCCTTGTCCTATCACTATCCACTCTCCTAAACAGGTGTAACCCCCCTTGTTTACAAACTCCTTTCAAATATTGGAAGGCCACAATGAGGTCTCCCCAGAGCCTTCTCTTCTCCAAGCCAAACAATCCCAGTTCCCTCAACCTTTCCTCATAGGAGAGGTGCTCCAGCCCTGGGATCATGTTAGTGGCTGTCCTCTGGACCTGCTCCAAGAGCTTCACATCCTTCCTGTGCTGGGGGCCCCAGGCCTTGATGCAATACTCCAGATGTGGTCTGACAAGAGCTTTGGCTATCATGACCATGGCAGAAAGCAGAGATCATAGATGTGGAAATGGCAAAGTGATAGCAGAATGGCCCCAAGAATGACCCAGGGGGTTCTGGCAGTGATGGGAGCACCCTGGGGGCTGATGGCTCCTGCTTGGAGCAGGGGATGGACAGACCCTGCAGGCTGTAGTGTGGCAGGCACATTGGGCAGAGCTCATGGGCTGCTGATGCGGAGCCATGAGGGGATGTATTCCTTTGGTTTTACAGCAGTATTATAGCCTAAATCATTTCCAGGCTCCCGAGTATGTGAAGCAAGATGATGTGAAAACCATAAGGTTACTGTAGTTCTGAGTGCTTTCTATGCTCTTCTGGATAAATGGAGCAGAAAAGTCTCCCAACTTCTCTTGGAGATTTCAAAGGCATTATTATATTCTGTAGTTATGATATTGTCCTAGCTCTAACAATCCACAGTAAAACTGAGCCCTATTCTGCGGGGTGTTGTGCGTGTGCAGAATCACTGATGATCCATGGTGCTGGGAGCTTGGCTTGAGGTCTGTGTCATACACATATTCATCTGGAAGTGTTTATGCACTGATTCTCCAAGCTGGATGTAACTCTGGGCAGCCTGGTCTGATGGTTGGTGACCCTGCACATAGCAGAGGGGTTGGGACTAGATGATTATTGTGGTCCTTTTCAATCCTGGCCATTCTATGATTCTATGATTCTATGATTCTGTCATTCTCACACTTTTTTTTTTCTAACTTTTTTTTTAGTAAAAAGATTATTAAATAGCAAAGAAACATAAAATAGAGATTGGTTTCATAAAGCAAATTGATAATAGTTTCTCCCTTTCCCCTCTTCCTCCTCCTCCAAAAAAAATCTCAAGCTCTGAGTAGTTTGGTAAATAAAAGGAAAGAGATAGAGGACTGCACTTAATTTCTAGCAAGCTGGATCCAAGGCTGGTTCTTCTTTTCCCTTTTTCTTCCACTCCAAGCCATCAACTCATCATATTCTGCTGCTGGAGAATTTTAATTGTCCGCTTCTCTGTCCCCCTTCTTCTCTGCCACTTTCTAATCAGTAATTATGTGGCCTTCAGTGGTTAACAATTAATCAGAAAATGAATTGGGGCTGGGGGAAATTGCAGGGCTGTTTGATCACGCACCAGACGAGTGAGAGTTCTGCTTCTGAGAGTAACCCCGGGACAGCTCCTGCCTGCACATCATTTGTCCTATCCGGAGGCAGGGCTGGGTGGCTGCCTGATTA
This sequence comes from Meleagris gallopavo, assembly GCF_905368555.1. Classification (NCBI taxonomy): domain Eukaryota; kingdom Metazoa; phylum Chordata; class Aves; order Galliformes; family Phasianidae; genus Meleagris; species Meleagris gallopavo. The sequence goes on from NC_139411.1 coordinate 33,464,292, forward strand.
CACAGCTGTCCTGGTGTGTTCGGCTCCGTCAGCATTTGTGGATCAAGCATTTGAAGGTGTTGGGTCTTTTTGTAGAGGTGCCTTGTGGCAAAAGCCAGCCTGATGTCTTTTATACCATTACTGGTACACGATGCCGTTCATTTTCTCAGGCTTTCTGCTAGGAGGTAACTGACAAAATATTTCCTCTCCATTGCAGCGCATCTCAAGCATAGAAATGAACCAATTTTACTTTTTCCCCACAACTCTATGTCAGAATTGCTGTGGTTTTCTTCTGCTGTCCCTCATGTATTTTGGTATTTCTACAGTTTCCTCTTCTTTCTACCCCTTTGTAACGCATCCAACCAACTGCAACAGACTCTTCTGTTGTGTTTCACCAGCGCACAGCTGAGAACTTGTTCTGGGCTCCGGATGCATTTCCAGCTGGGGGGAAAAGAAAAGTTGCAGTATCAGGATGCGTCAGGATGGTGTAGCTGAGGTTTGTCAGATTCAGGTACGAGGTTGCTGGCAGGGCTTGCTGGTCTGGCAGCTGCTCTTGATGTTGTCTCCATATTCCTCTCCAGGTGGTTTCATGCTACTGGGCTGTTTGGTTACAGATGTGCTGAAAGCAGTCTCTGTGGTTCCGAGTGGTCTTGTGGAGCAACAGGAGAGCACCGTGATCTCCTCCCTGCCACTGCTGTGCCTAACCCAGAGCTTACAGCTCAAGGAGCAGGGCTGAATATTTGCAGATGTGGTGTTCATGTTCTCAGTGCTCTCATACAGGCATCGCACTTCTGTAGGAAAAAGAAGAAAAAAGCAGCTAGAGAAAAAGGACACTTTCATTTGCGGGAGCTTTCTGTTTGTTTGCTTTGCTCTTCAGCATCCTGAAAGCATGAGCTGCCATTGAAAATCAAATGAGTTCTCAATTGCTTCCTTCCAATTCAATAAGAGGAGGAAAGCAGAAACCTGCCAACGTCGCTGGAAGGAATGGCGGAAGAGGAAAGCGCTGGCTCTGCAGAAAGCTGCTTCCTCCTCTTCCTTCCCCAGGAGGGCTCTGGGGGCTGTGCTGTGCCTGTGGGTGCCTGGAGGATCCTCTCTCCATCCCCACAGAGACCCAGGATGTGTCCTCCATCAGGTCGGGGTGGTTTCCTTCCATTGCTCCCTGAGGTTTCCCACTTAAGAGTGGTCTTCTCACCCATCCTTTACTTTTTTCTGACAGGTCTGAACAACCTCATGTCACGATGGCATGTCAAGAGGTGACGTAGATGAAGTTGTGTTACTGCTCTTAGGACTCTCCTTGCTTTCATCAGAGGAAAAGAAAGCTTTGGAGTCTGTGCCTGGGAATTGAATGTTTTTGAGATCATAAAGAGTACGAATGTTTGCTTTCGTCATTGACAGCCTGACATCTCTGTGCCTGCAGGACGGAGGCTCCGATGCGTTGTGAGCTGTGTGGCACTGTGACCTCCATGCCAGAGCCGCTGCAGCAGTGCACAGCCTGGCTGAGCGCCTACTTCTGTGAGCCCAGCAGGACACAGCAGCTGCCCCTGCCACCCTTTCACCACCCCATGCTGCAGCGAGGTCAGTGCCCGGTTCGTGGTAGCCGTAGGATCACAGAGGGTTGGATTGGGAGCACGCACACAGCCCACAGATGCAGGCTGACTGCCTCCAGCAATGCATCCATGGGCATGGGCACCTCCAGGGATGGGACACCCACAGCTCTGTGCACCTGTGTTATCCATTTCAGAAGCGCTGTTACAGAGTAGTTAGGATGCTGTATTTAGAGGGAAACATGATCTGAGAAAAAGTCCTCCTTACCATTTCCCATTCACTGGTGTGTTTTCCTGAAAGCCTCATAACAAGTCAATCACATGAAATGAGATAGGCTACAGGACTAAATGCATCAAAACAAAAGTAGAAAAAAAGCAAAAAACGAGGAAAACGAAAGTCTGCTTTTTGCAATGGCTTGTTGATCCATGAATGGAATCATTTCCCAGTGATTTCAATGCTCATTTTCTAACATCTATTCTTTAATTGAACTGATTTCATAATAACACAGCACCAAAAAGGGGCTCATATCTCCTGTGCTACCAAAGGTAAGATAGCTGTTTTTTACATGAACCCCAAGTTATACCTACTCTTCTTTTGTGTGGTTCTGTGTGAAATCACTTTGTACATATGGGTGCATAGGTTTGTACTTGAAATTGTAGTAGAAATATGTCAGTAAAAAGATTGCCAATTTTACGTGTGGAAAGGAGCAGCTGTTCTTACAGGCACAGATTTGCAAAACTCAGCTGTGTCTGCTGCTAATTGCTGGTTTTATTCAAATTCTTATAAATAATAGGTTGCTTCTTGCTGCTGTACTTTCTCATTCTTAAATATCTGATGGCAGCTGCAAGGAGCAGAACAAAACTGAAATGCAATTGTTCTGTTGTTGTGCAGACCATCAGACTTGTTTTCTAAGGGTGGGAGTCATAAATTGTATGAAATCTGCAGAGTACCTTTATTTTAATGGTGAACTTCTGTACGAATTATTTCACATTAAGAAAATCACTCAATGCAACATCTTTTGGACTCGAATTACGAGGTATGGGCTGAGTGCCTTTAATGTCTTTAGTATTGTACTGTCTCCTGTGAGTATTTATAATGTTTGGATCTTCTTGCTTTTTCTTACTTTCATGTAATAGATGAAAATGATATAGGAAGGAATATGGCAATACATGTCAAAAATTGTAGAAGCTGTTTTTAAAGGTAGTTAGGAGAAACATGGGGTAAAAGCTGCATCATCCTGGTTTAAATTGCACATTTCAATTTGTCTGCAAGTGAGAGTTGCAGTACTGCTAAGTTAAGGATGTGGTATTTATTTACTTTTTCACATTTACATTTGAAAGTGCCTATTCATTTCTCCAGGCACTTAAAAATGCAGAATAAACATAAGCGTGAGTGTGAGGACCCGCCACCAGGAAGGAAGGCTTCTCTCCTCATGCATCTCTGCCCATCCACAGCTCTCATACCAGCCATCACAACCTGTGGCTGCAGCCTCCTGCAGTGCTGTGCCGTGACCCTGGGTGACACGAGTTCCATCAGCAGTGCCTCTGTGATAAGGACTGATGCTTGGCTATTTTCTTTCTTCATAGTCGGCGCTCTAGTCAAACGTTACTGTTTTTTTTGTGGCAGTGTCATCTGAGGACAGTAGGAGTTTTGCTCTTCTTACAACTGAGCATGTTTACAAGAGGACTCTTAAAAATATGAAGTGCTTTCAGGATGAAGCACTTTGCAATAAGTGGTCGCTTTCCTGCAGTTACTTTTGTGCTGAGTGTTAAGGCACAGTTCCTTGCGTAGATAAATACGTTAACAATTAACTTAGTGGTAGCAGAAGAGAGATTGGTGAATTCAGAAAGTCCAGGGGCGCTCCTGCAGGTGGTTGTTGGCCAAAGCAATGATCCCACTGTGTGCTTTTCTTCCTGTGAGCCCCTTCCCATGGTCATTGTGCTGCAGACTTAGGGCAGTGTGGTCGTCATGCTGCCGTAACTCAGCTAGCATGCACATATGCGTTACTGCTGCCCCAGCAGCCCGAATTCTGACATGGCTCCAGATGCTCATCTCGTGTCCTCACTTTTCCAAATCGCCTTCAACTCTTTAAAAAGGGGAAAGGTGCGTAAGAGCACTCCAAACACAGGATGAAACATTTCTCCTTGTAACCCATCAGTGCTAAGTTTGACTCTGAAGCACCAGTACTGCAGCACAGCCTGGGAGCGGAGGGCTGCCTCCTCCACACGTGCAGAAGCTGTTGGTGTACCAGCTGGCTGCTCCCAGCAAATGCAGCTGGTTCTTTTACCATTGGCAATGTGGGTTTTTTGTGTGTTTTTGTTGTTGTTGTTGTTGTTTTGTTTTTTTTGTTTTTTTAATCTAATTGAAAACTGGAATTTCCAATGCTTGGTCTGGTAATCAATGTCGAATTTCAGCAACCTAGGAAAAAGGAAGTATTTCCCACTTCTCTGCATAGTGACTTCAAGGTGTTACACCTCGGGCAAATCTCTGCACGTTTATCATGGAGAGTGATTAATTGTTCTTAATGTACCATGGTCATTAGTTCCCGCTGTGTATGATGAAGAACAATAGACCTTGTTACTGTTTTGAAGCCTACGCATGAGTTGTTTGATTTGTGAGTTCGTGAAATGGTAAAGGAAATGCTAAATTGGCCAATCATGAATTTCCTGGCTTTTCCTTATTTGTGCCTTGCAAACCTGCTGCTCGAGACCACGGCGAGCATCGCAGCACTGGGTACTGCAGCAGGGAGCAGCACCGTGTTTGCAGACCAGATGGCTTATTAGAGCAACAAGAGCAGAGGAAATTGGACACACACAAGAGTTTTCCTTTGCCCTGTGACAAGCAGCAGCCCTGGGGCTCTGCTCTTTGCATGCCACGCCGTGCCCAGCTGCCCTCACTGCTGGACGAGCTCCTCTCGCTTTGCAGAGCTGTGGTTCTGTCCCTCTGTTGCAGGTATGAGGTAGAGGCATTTTCTGGCTGTCCAGCTTGTGCACCTGCTTTCACATAAGCTGCGTGTTTCCATGTCCATGCAAGGGAGGAGGACTTTGGCCCTCTTCCTACAACTGAGGGCAGAGAAAGCAGTGCAGAAAGCCAGAGCAGGAGCAATTTGAGGGTGGAGGCCAGGGAGGTGAGTTTTGCAAGCCAGCTTAGCAGCTGAAATTTCCCGTGTATAATGCATGTTATTCATCCAAGAAGGGATACTGATGAAACACCTCATACATAATGGGAGCAGAGTCTTCAAAGACAGCGGCGGTGCCTCCATTCCCCCTTCAAGATGACTTCGCGCCGTGCCCAGGCCTGTAATCAATAATTACCCTGTGATTTCCTGGGAGCCTCCTCGCTCAGAGAGGAGAACCACAGCACGGCAGACAGCGAGGCTGGCGCAGGCACCGCTACGGGCGGCAAAGCACACTGCGAAATGCTGCCTCCCAGCTGAAGGAACGGCGTGCTGTCCGAGCTTTGGGGCACCCCTGTAGGATGGGACTTTGTCCTCCAGCTGATAGGAGAGAATCACGCTGCCATGGCTGGTCTTCTGTGCTTTGGGGGGGATCTCTCCCTTCAGAAAGAACCCAGGCAGAAAACCCTGCCATTGACAGCATCTCGCTGCTCCTTCACCTTGCTGCCACTTCTTTGTTTCTCTGCTTTTGCACATCATAAACTATTAGGGAAAAAAAATGCACCGAATTAAGATAAAAAAATAAGGTAAAAAAGCAAATATTCTGATTTTTGTCTGTAACTTAGCCAAGATCTAAGTGTTTTCTTCCTTTCTGTGGTTGAAATGCTCAAATGAGAAGCAAGTTTTCTGATGACAGTGGGGCTGTTGCTTTGATTGACTCCTGAGACATCAGATCCAACATGTCCTGGGTGCTTACGTTAAAAAGTATTTTTTAAAAGCTGCATTTTTACCCTAAATACTGCGTGCAGTATATCCTATTACTGTGTGCAGTGTATCCTAAGAGTAAATTTCTCTCCCTCACGCAATTTTGCCAAGTAGTTTTTCAGTACGTAAAAATTACTAAAATAAGAAAGAACATCTACAGTATTGAGACCAATACAGGTCTCTCTTCCCTTGTTTTATGTTGAAACCAATAAATAACTGTAACAATCATTGACCTCATTGGACTCAATAATCTTCAAGGTCATTTCCAACCTGAGCAATTCTATGATTCTAAAAGATTTCAAACATTGGGTGCCAATTTGTGGGCAATGGAGTAGCAGTTCAGACAAGAAAAGAAACAGCTGGTTAAAAAGTAGTTCTTTAAGTCATGAAAGTGAGAAAACTCCTTTTTAAGAACCTCAGAAGTAGAGGATTTAGGGCTGAGGCTTCCAAGGCTCAAAGAGGAAAAGCCATGGCAAAAAAAAAAAAGAAAAAAACCTGATCAGGAGAGCAGGAGGAAGATGTTCAGGGATGTCAGGCACCAGGGCAGTCTGACAGATATCCACTGTCCATCCTGAGGTCACTGCTGGTGGCTGTGAGCATTTTGTGTAATGGAAAAAAATATGTAATGTCATGTTTTGGTGATTTGCAGCCTTGAGGAGAACATGAGACAATGGGAATTAAGGGTGAGAATAGGTGAGAAATGGAAAGGATGCATTTAACCTATGATTGATTTTTATTAAGCTGAAAGTAACTTAGATCCATAGTAGAAGGAAGCATAGGCATTTTAAGTGCATCATCAACTTCGGAGTTTTCTTCTGACTCTTAGAATTACATTTGCCCAGTGATAGCAATACAGTAAATACTAAAGTGAATGAAATTTTCACAATTTTGCTGTCTTTAATAATTTGTGATTTTTAACATGATGGCCTGTGGATATGAGATGCATCTATGGAGACATAAGGCTCTGCAGAGCTTTAAGTAATTTTAATTTTCCTCAATCCTGTGTACGTCTTGTAACTTCATTTGCCCTTTTAAACTAAATTGCACTTAGTTTTAAATGACTTTTCTAACATCATCCGATTTACATAAATCCATACGCAGCATCTGAAAATGCTCAGGCTGGGCTGGAGCTTGCGGGGCTGATGGGCAGCTGAAGAATATGGAGCAAATAATTACCTCTACCTCTTATCAAACAGTTGAGTTATCAAATTCACTCTTCTTCCCAGTTACTAGATGTATGTTGATTTGCTGTGTGGTAATAGAGGAGAGAATAGGAGAGACAGTATGTCTTCATGATGTTTTGGTTTTTTTTTTCCACTTTTGTTTTCAATTCCTGGATAAGGTTATGTAGGAGGGAATTTTATAAACCATTTTTGCTATGGGCAAGCCAATGTAATGGTATAACTCAGCCAAAATGCTGCTTTTCTTTTAAAATTGAATGGGAGCCTCTTTGCGGTCAAAACTGCAAACTTATGGCATTTCCCAAATGCACAAGAGAGAAAAAATTATTCATAGGATACAGTGCACACAGTTGTGCTGAGACCCATAGGTCTTCCCTGCAGCCTGCCCTGGTGAAAGCCACATCCATGGGATGCTTCTTTGTAAAGTCAGTGTGTTCAAAGTCACATATTTCCTCCCTCCATCAAATACAAGGTGCACATATTGAATATTTTGGCTATACCGATCAACTTTTGCCATGACTGCTTGTATATGAGGTGTAGATAAAAAGGTGGGAGCTGAAGGAGGAGAAAAACAGTAATGTGAAAAAGGACTTCCTCTACCTGGAGTCGTGTCATCATCACCTTTACCTGCACCTGTAGGCCTCAGCATCCTGCTCACACTGCAGCCCAACGAAGAGTAAGTTTTGTTGAATTCCTTCTTCCTTGGAGTTGTTTGCATACTTGACGTGCTTGCAGGCCCATGTAACCTCTGTACCCTATTTAAGATACATACACAAGAGAAAAGAAAATAGTTTTGTTAAAATATCCCCCCCTATCTTGCCTGATGAGCTTTCAGCCAAGTTTTACATATCAATGGGAAATAACATCAATATGTGCTCAGCCAGTTTGCTATGTCAGTGGTAACGTGTTTAATGTGACAGCTGCTGTCACAATCACCTTGTTTTCTAAAGGCTATTCTTAACATTTTTTAGAAAGCAAAAATACAGTGATGTTTATAGCACCCTCTATGCTAGGGCACATAGGGCACATAGAAGGGTTTATTTGAGAGGAAGCCATTTTCTACTATAGCTATTTCCTGCTTGACCTGAGAGTGCCACTTTCTGACCAGTTCCATGATCTTTTGCTGCATCTTCTTTTGGAGCCTGTGAATCTGAGATCTGACCAATATATCCTAGGGAAAAGAGACTTGTTCAACTGCAAAAATGCACTTTTCACTAGAAATTTGCATCCCACACTCTTCTCAGAATAAAATATGCAAGAACCAACATAAATGGCATACTCTTTTTTTTTTTCTTTTTTTTCCCCATGAATTGAGTCTTTGATGTTCGAGAGGAGCCAGTATTAAAGGACATCCCTAGAAGGCTGTAGAAATTGTTCCTATTTTTGACAAATGTAAAATAGTACAAATCTAGCTGAATGTGATGGTGTCATTAGTTTGTGAATCGCATCCTTGAAAATAACTGTGGAGGAGCCAAATCGGTTTAAAAGAAGATAACAAAATGGTTTAAGCTACTTAGGTTGAATGCCAATTATATTTTAATATTCAACTGAGCATATTTTACTAAGAAAAAAGGCAGCGTCGACGCATGCATAACTCATTGGCAGCGTCGACCAGCTGTGCCACTCTTCTCTTCGAATCACTTTGTGCATTTTAGTAGCATGGTAATTTAGTAGAGAACTACCTGAGTGATGGCATTTTCAATGAGCAGGTAATCTACAGAGAATTTTTATATGGTTATGAGTTCTGCGCTTCAGCCTGGCAACACAAAAATACATCAAGACCAATTACGGTATCAACTTTCAGCGTGATACCCTTGCCACGCAAGTGCATGTATTTCTGCCCCAGGCATTTCAAATTGCATCTAATTTGAAATCTTTGGGGTTTTAATTAAATTTCAGAATATATGGAATTCTTCATTAGTACCTGCTCTGAATAGCAGATTATACTTCTCTCAGTCTCTCGTTAAAGAAGTAGGCTGTGGTAAATAGCGTGTTCAAGAACTGATCATTTGTGGTGCCTGGATATTGGGAACAGAAATAGTGAAATGCAAAATAATATCAAAAAGATTATTAGTCCAGTGAGGGACTCTTGATTTGTATTTTAATGGAATTTTACATTTCTCTTAATGATTTGCAAATTGTCCTCTGATTATAAGATGCATTAAGCTTTTCATTTTAATGGAGAGACACAGCCATTAGCAGAATTTTTTTTTTCTGTCTTCTTTTTAGAGTGCTTCCCTGCAGCAGATAAATATTGAAACCATTAACACCTTTTGATGTACTTTATAGTGCTGCAGCTTGGACCAATACGTGAATGAATGTGGCCTTTTATATTTTAGCACTTTGCTTGGAGCTCATGATTGTCTTTGCGTGGGTGAACAATGACTGAAGCTATACTTTCTGAGGCAAGCGATAAAATAATGTGTGTTTCCCTGTAATTAATGTTCCAAATGTTTTGGTGAATATCATTCATATTTAATGCAGAAGGCAAAAGTAAAGCCAACAAAAGTCGAGATCTGAAATTCAGATTGAGAGTGCTCTGACCTTAACTCTGACCATTCTTTAAGGGAGGAGGATCGCAGTGTCTCTCCTAGCAGGATTTCGTATGGATTTACAATTTCTCAATGGTGAAGTAACAAACATATTCTTTGTTGCTGACACAGGAACGTACCCTCTTCATTTGTCAATCTGAAAGTCAAATTTCCTGCTTGCTTTCAGCTTAACGTGAGCCCTTAATGTTGTATAAACACGTTTGTGTCTGTGCTGATTTCATTGGGTTTGTCAGAAAGGCATGGAATTAGGGAAGAGCCTCCTTTGTGGCAGGCTGTGAGACGTATGTAGTATTTTTATGATACTGCAGATTTACGTAAAATAATTGCTGTGCTCATCAGGAAAATATGGACTTGTTAAACTTACCAAATTATTAAAATCCCTGCAATATTCATCAGGTACTCCAGAAAAGCAAATCTTTCTTTAAGAGGCAGTGGGCAGCTACACTCATTTCCCCACCCCGCATGTCTCGTGCTCCCCATGTAAGCCAGGAGGTCTCTGAGCCCTGGAGAGGTGTTTCCTTTTGGCCCGTTAGCTCTTTCTGCGAGGGCTTCCGCCAAAAAAGGTGGTTACTTTAGGGCTGCTTATTAATTTAGCAGAGTCTAGTCTCTGAAAAACCATCAGGGGTCACTGATAGGACTTCTCCCGTGCTTGCTTCCAGGATGTCTGTTTAAATAATTTGAATCTCGGGAATTCAAATTGCAGTTCATTTAGCAGTGCACTGTGTGCGATGGCAGTGTTATCAGTCAAGAGGCTAAGTAACTTCATGAAATTGCACTTTATGTCTTCACAGTTGTTTTGCTGACTGCTTAAATGCGTACTCCTTAGCAAAAAGAAAAAAAAGTGCTGTAACTTTGAGTTTGAAGCCAGAAAATTCTAAGAATTAATTGCTGCTGCTTTCGTATGTGCCTTGAAAAGATGCTGCATCATTTGTGAATTAGTGTTTGCAAAGTGCTACGTAAGTGTTTAGCCTCATGCATTAGATATTTATAATTCAATAATAATTTAATACAAAGTGAAAAAGAAAAGCAGTACTTTGATTCTGACTTAATTTGTATGTAGTAAGCAAATAGTTTCATTTTATTACAGTTAAGCGATTTAATGAATATTATTTTTAACTTGCCCATTTACAAAGGAAACTTAAGGAAATCTAAAGAAATTGCTGTTCATGGTTTACGCAGACAACTGAAGATCTTATGATTTACTTTGTTCACATAATGGAGCACATTTGCATTACATCTTTCAAAATTAAAATACATTAATTTTCTAGGGCAGGTTATCTTTGGTAACAGGATCTTCACAAAGCAACTGAGGGTGCAGATTTCTTGATCCAGAGTCATGTGGGAGTTGGTATTTAGGGCCACGCTGAAAAACGAAACTGTGAAAACACCTCATCAATGGAATTCTAAGTGGAATTACAGAGAAAAAAGCAATTACGCTTGGAACAGCAAAAACTGCAGGAGAGATGATGATGCCTCGTGGCCCGCCTGCATGGGACACACACTGGCCTGAAGGGGACCACCACTGCATGTGGTTTGATGTGTTGCCCTGCTGGAAGTGCTGTTAGTTGGTGGTTACAAAGAGTTTTGTGATGGCTTCCTTCCAAAGTCTCGTGGCCAGGGGTTTTCCTGTTCCTGGTGTGGATGTGGAGCTCTCGTGTCCATATGCTTCATGGGGTGGCCGTGTGAGGCCTCCTGGGGCACTGCAGCAGCGCTGAGGGGAAAATATCACTGTTTTTAAGGCAACGTAAGAAATTCCCATTTGTAGAATCAGTTTTGCACCAGATTTTATCAACCTTCACTGATTTATTCCCACTTACATCACAGGATCGCATTGAGGCCCTGAGATGATAAAAAGGAAAATCGCACGGGGCACATGTGTGAAGCTGAGAGCCCCCAGTTTCACTGCTTTGTGGTGGTCCTGAGCCTTTGTGTGTGTCTCTGTGTGTGTGTGTGTGTGTGTGTGTGTGTATGTGTTTGTCTGTGTGTCTGTGTGCAGGGAGGGCTGGCACGGTGGGAGCCCTTGCTGAGGTTTGCCATTGGATGCCCCTGCTTCTTGCTGGGTGCCCTCAGAGCTGCCCTGCTCTACCCCAGCTCCACCACAGCAGCAAATCACCCACGAGCAGGAAAGCCGTGAATTTACATTGCCACAGCTTCAAAATTTGCCACTATCCTTTGCTTTTTTTGCATTTCAGGACCTTGAACCAAAGTTCAGGATGACTTGAAATATCGACGTTAGTCAGCTGAATTTATGGCATCAATTGGAAGCCATGCTTTATCAACATGTGTGAGTGTGGTTGAATTCACATTTTATTTTGAGTTTGCTAATATCAAAGTGACAGTTCCAGCATACCGTAAATCTTCAGAAGTTTTTGCAGAACCTCCCTGCCTGTTGGAGTTTAACTGCATCCAGATGGTCCTACCTGCCCTTCCTCAGTCCCTCTGTAATTAGGAAACAGCATCTTTTGTGATTTATTTAGGGGCTACAGATAGGTTTGTATGTTGTGTTAACAGGACAAGTCAGAAGGGCTGAATTACAGCAGCATGAAGCTGCATTTCTGTTGTGTTCCAATGATGCAGATTGAAGTAAATTGAATTTACTTTATGATTTTTGCTTGGGAGAAGGAGGCAAGCAGCTTTTGCAGGCTGGGCATCAGCCAAGGCACTTGTGATAAGTAATAATAAGAATGCCAAGAACTGAGAGAAAAGAAGGTTGAGGTGGGACCAGAAGTTCCACTTCAGTGCCCCGGCAGTAATCTCTCAGTTCTGAGTCAGATTATGGCCAGTTGTGCTCTCTTGTCATGCATGGACCTTTCCATAGGGATTTGTATTGCTGTGCCAGAGCCAAGTTCAATTCCCAAGTTTGATCTGCAAATCGTGGCTGAGGAGTAGAGTTCAGAAGATACCCCAGTAAAGTTCTTAGTGAGCAACGGATCCCTTTGGCAAATGAAATAGAAGTCCCTTATTTACTTCTGTCCTGAATGGAAAACACAGTCACTTAAAAGTTGCAGTAAGGTCAGTGTGTGGAGGGACTATTCTGTGTCCTCTCCAAAATAAGAATGTCCCATGGCCTTTCATGCTGATGAAATATAGAAAGATAACCTGAAGGGAATGAGGTGGTGGTCTATGTTTCTGAATCGATCTGATCTGCAGAACTCTTGTATATATGCTTACAGTAGTTTCTATGTGCATTACAAACATCCATGAAGTCATTAAAACATTACTTTTACCTGCTTTGCACAGTTACTCCCTGCTCCCAAAATTGACATTTTTGAAACAGAGCAAAAACATTTGCTCCTAAAATGAGGTTTTGAATGACAGATGTGAGCTTGGAGCCAACCTGATCGCTGTACCACCAGTAGACTTAGTCTGCTGGTAGAAATGAAAATGCTGTCTTAATGCAAAAAGGTAGATTTATTGAAATAGGACAGCTGGTCTGCGTTACCAGGAGACACACTTCAAAAGATGATGCTTGTAGTTATTGCTCACTAATGAGTATTCTTTAAGATTTAACTAAAAATACGTAAAAATGGATTTTTCTTTGAGAACAAAAGTATTTAAAAGTTATTCATTTTCTGTGCGCCGTGACATTTTATACTTTGCAAAGCAGCGTACTACCACTTAAAACATACCCAATAGCTGCTTTTATTAGCCACAAATTTGTACTGGCAGTGATGGCAAACCTTAACACTTTAAGTTACAGTTTACCTCATTTAGTTTTAATGTACCCTGAAAGGGAATGCTCTGAAAATTTCTTTCAGTGCACAGGTGTGAGAGTTTTGGAGAAACCTGAAAGGAGCTCATGGTCGAAAGCAGGGGTGACATCCTGGGTCAGAGAGCTCTGCCTCTCCCAGAGTGCGTGGATGAGCGTTCTGATAACTTGATCCTCTTTGTACAGCAACAGGAAGATGCATGACTTGAGATTCTTGAAACCATTGTTTCTTGTTGGTGCTTTAATCCCGGTCTTCCACAGGGGAGGAGCTGCAAGTGGCACTAGCTGGTGTTGGATTTCCTAGCCGTTCTTTTATGGGGCTTTGTTCCTTATTCCTCTTCTGCCTGCTCTTAATGCACTGCT
>NC_139411.1:33482500-33532500 GCF_905368555.1 Meleagris gallopavo
AGGGGCTCTGCTGCATCCCATGCTTTTCATGTGGGCTGTGCCTGATGTGTATCAATCAATGATTTAATTCAGCAAATAGGGGCTAGAAACAACGTCAAGTAATTGTAAGTCCCTGTTGGTGGGTAGAGCCCAGGTGAATATTGCTCACATCTCACCCTTATTTACCTATTCATGTTAAATAAGGTTTTTTTTGTTAAAACTTTTCCACTTTTATAACTATACTTTTAACTGTACGTTTGATAGTTGGTTGTTTACATTCAGAAATGTGTGAATACTCTAAAGTAATTTGGGTATCTTTACATCTTCATTCATAAAAATCAGTCATGGAAAATGGCCAGGATCTCAGCTTTGCTTCTGTTATTTCAGCAGCCATAGGGTCTAATATTCACAGGAAGGTGCATTCTGTCTCTGTAATACGTTAATATCACTCATGAAGATGGCAGCAGTAGAAGTTCAGAGTCTCTTCTTTGCCAAAATGTTTGCAACAACTCTGATTTTAAGCAATTTTATCTTATTTTTTTCTGTTGTAATGGTGCATATGGACAATTTTTACAGGCTGTCACCACACTGTCTAAACTACACTTCCAGTAATATTTGAACAGCAACTAATGATTGCAGCCCAACCGTGTAGTGATCCTGCAACAGTTTTAACTGTGGTAATTATGGTGAAAACAGATAAGGATAAAAACAAAAATTATCCAAGGCAGTTGCATTTCCTATCCACAGGAATAGGTCGTGAGAAGGGCTGAGTGCTGTTTGTTTCTTTGCATTTGAAAAAAAAAAAAAACAAAACAAAACAAACAGACAAAAACACTTGGAAAAAGGAAAGAAGAAAAAAATAAAACAGAAAAGCAGTAGCAAAGATTATTGAGGAGGGGGGGAAATGGCCTTTAGTTGTTAAAATCGAGGTAAAATCAGAAGGTGCATCTTCTGAACCTCTCTTGCCCCCAGGTCTGCAGTAGGAGAGGCAAACCCATGGCCAACCCTTGTCACCATTGGCTCTGTCCCTGCTGCCCGCAGCACCCAGCTGTCTGCTCCCATTACCAACCACTGCCTGAGTGCTGCTGTGCCACACTGCTCTGTGCTAATTTCCACCTCCAATTAGGTGGGAAAGAAGTTATGATGCACTAGGGTTAAAGCAAATTTGATTTTCCCTCTCTTATCCATGCAGATGGAGTGAGTTTATTAGGGAGAATTAAGGCCTAAGGCTGCTGCGAGCGACCTGAAGCAGCTGGGCTTTAGCAGCAGATCCAGTGTAAGTCCCTCCTTTCATAGGAACACAGAACCACAGAATGGTTGGATTGGAACTTTTCCAGCCCCTTCCTGTCATCATGGAAGTGCCCCCACCTGCTGAGGCTCCCAGGGCCCAGCCATGGTCATGGGCACCTCTTGCAATGGGCACCCACAGCTTTGGGCAGCAGTGTTAGGGCCACACTGCTTGTGCATGAAGGATTTCCTCATCGCATCTGACCTATATCTCCACATTTTAGAGACCGATAACTGTCCTTTAAGTGCTAATTTCAGGTCAGCTTGGCTTGATGATGCATTACTTTGGTCAACTTACAGTGCACTTGGCAGAACTGACAGATGTGTCCGCCTGGCCCTTTGGCAGCTCCTGATTCCATGGAAGTTTGGGAGGTGTTCATCCTGATACAGGATCCAACACACTGCTGATACTTCACTGAGCAGCAGCGTCCAGCAGTGGTGGGATCTCGGTGTGAACCATAACTCCTTATGTTGGCAGAAGGGCACTGAAGGGCCTGGGGACGTGGAGTGATGGTCCTGCGGATGCAACTCAGCCTCTGCTCTGCCTACATTGCCTCCCCAGTTAGCAGCCAGGCGAAATTCACACTGCATTGAGTGTTTCCGTAGAGCAAACGTGGGCGTTAATTTTTATGTGCGGATTTTACAGCATTTTATAATGATACTTAGCAGCATAAAATGTTGGCACACGTTGGAAATTGGTGAAAGTTCAGCCATCTAATTTGGGAAGGTTGTGCTTACAGGCACTAACACTTGCAGACAGTTTAATAACAGTATTTGGCAGTGTCTGTTAGAGCCGCTTAAACTAATTAATGCATTTGCTCCCTACAGGATGAAATTGAGTTTTCAGATACGTTTATAAAATGATGTGCATGATTGCTAAATATTTCATTATTTTGAACTATAACTTCTGGTGTTTTATGTCAGTATGGATAGAGTACGTATTCTCTGATGACAGATGCGCTGTCTCTGGAAGATAATCTGTCCTGCATGTCGAGACAGGCTGGTTCCATGATGCCTCATTGTAGTGGGCTGCAGGATGCTCAGCAGGTTGGCCATGGCCATGCTGGGCTCCTGCTGCTGTGCTCCCAGTACTGCTTCATCCCGAGGAAGCAACAAAACTGTGGGATCTGGAGCACAAGTCTCATGGGGAGCAGCTGAGGGAGCTGGGGTTGTACAGTCTGGAGAAAAAGGGGCTCTGGAGAGACCTTAAGGTTCTCTACAGTGCCTTGAGTGGAGGGTTGGCCTCTGCTCTCAGGTAACAGCAATGGGATGAGAGTGATGGCCTCACATTGCACCAGAGGAGAATCAGGTTGAGTATTAGGAACAATTTGTTATTCAGAGAGCGGCCAGGCGCTGGCACAGCTGCCCAGGGGTGGGCAGTCCCCATCCATGGAGGTGTTCAGAGCCGCAGGGATGTGGCACTGAGAGGGTGGGCTGTGGGTCTCAGAGGGCTTTTCCAACCTGAATGATTGTGTGATCCTGCCACCTGGCTCATGGCACAGGAGTGGGATGCTGTGGGTGCCTCGCTGCCACCAGCTCCACAGGGGAGCAGGGCACAGCAGCAGCGTGCACTCCCTGCATGCTGTGTGCCTTGGGGAGGGCACCAGGCAGGGATTCCCCGAGCCCCCAAGTGCTCAGGTCAGCACGGATCTCGCTGGCTTGAGGAGAGGTAACAAAAATAAGAAGCTATGACTTGGTCTGAAAGAAACCTATCTGAAGAAATGACGGTAAACAAAATCTGTTTGCCTAAGGAAACCCTCCTAGCAATCAGCTAGTAACACAACTGCTTGTGCTAATGAACCCAAAGCTGTTAATGTGGTTTCTTCAGTTAAATTGATTCATGAATTTTGAAGAGAACATTATCTAATGAATTTTCTTTGAATAGAAAGCAATTAAAAGGACAAATCAGTCTGATTAACCCCAAAGTCACCCTACTGCCACAAATGGTGTACAGTTTGAAATTATATCATAAAAAACTGGAGCAGATTTGCTATCTCTTTGCCCTCTACTAATCCATGTAAATTAATGAACAACAAAGTTAATTTCTTTGATGACCCTTTTCTCGTATCACCTGGATTATGCTGATGTTTAATTTGCTTAATGTTATAATAAAGACTAAACAGATTTTTTCAATGAAGTGATTATCATTCCGTTGAGTTAAGAAGTGATTTTTATTATTTAACACATCCATAACGGTGTATGGGTTTCCTTTAAGAACAAAATCACATTTCGCTATGTAACATAATCAGTGTCTTTTTTTGACAACTAAAGAAGGGAAATGTTGCAAATCCGTTTGTTTCTCTGCCAAACGAGTGGAGTGAGTTCCACAACAGAGCAGAGGGCCTCTTTCTTTTTTTTTTTTTCTTCTTTACCAGCTCACTCCTCTGAGTTATTCACTAGTTAGATCTGCTGAGTTTCTACTTGGAAGAGCAATCGGTGTCAAACCCTACTAAGAGCAGCTATTGGTTGTCCTTTTGTCAACCAGTCCTGGGCTAGGAAGGTAAAACCCTGAACTACAGAACGAAGCTCGTGCATTTGCTTATTCATTATTTCAGCAATTGGAATGCTTAGAAGCAATTTGCTGGTGAATTAAGATTAAAATAATGGAAGGTACATTATTTTTTTTTTTCAGAGCCCCGTGTCATTAAGGATGTGCCGTACATTCAAGGTCGCAGCCAGTCCTTACGTTTTGTAATGTCTGGAATGCTGAGCAGTAGCTTGGGGGGCTCGGCTATAAAATGCAGTCAGCCAGGATAATATGGGTCCACTGGCTCTAGGGCTTCTTCTGCCATGTGTCCCAGCTGAAGTTGGAAATTAGCTGGAGATGCGAGGGCTCTGTGAAATAGGTAGAGACGGTTATTTCTTCCCTTTTTAATTTGACTCTATGCTAATTTATGCTCTGCCAATTTAATGGAAAAACCGCATTGTATGTGTTAACAGGATAATTGTACTTGAAGCAAATTAAAAATATAGGAAAATCAAAGCTCTAAATCCTTTTTTATAGTGATCGGTTACTTGAAGCGCTCTTTCTAATAATCATGTATTTAAATATAGTAATATGGGACACAATAACAGGACGGTATCTTAGGGCTGTTTAAATTTAAATTAGAGGGCTGCCATTGAGGCTATGCTTCACACTGGGTGCTTGGAGTATTTCGTCTCCTTGTTTATCCAGCCATGCATACATACCAACAGTCCTGTCTTTATTTGCAGATTCGTTCACCAAAGAGGTGCTGTGGACCCTGCTGAGGGAAGTGAAGTTTGGAGAGGCCATTTCTTACCAGCAATTAGCAGAGCGAGCAGGCAACAGCCGAGCAGCAAGAGCGGTGGGAGGAGCAATGAGGAGCAATCCTGTAAGTTCGTGTCAACTCTCAAATAAAGTTGATGGAAGATGGTGGATTTAGAGAGCTTTCTGGGCTAAATGTCATTAGATTAAATTTATCTGCTATGAAAACTGGTCTACCATGAGTAGTAATAAGGTCAGTAAGTGTTTTTAATCAGCAATAATGCACAACCCAGTTTAATGTGATTTATGCCCTACCATTTATGGTGTTAGGTTTGGAAGAGGAACACTGCACGTCTTTTAATTCATCAGCCTATATGTATTTTGTTGCTCTCAAACTTTCTTACATACTGGGGGAGGGAAATCTCTTATCACCCAGCACCAACATCCTTTGTCAGGACATGAGGAGCTGTAGAAGCCTTGCTGGATGGGATGGGTTGCTGTTAGAGATGGACTTCTAAAAGTGTGGAAGAGGAGGGATTTTAATTCATGTCAATTATACACACCTGGATTTTTAACATAGTCTTTTCCTGTGCGCTGGAGATAAGATGTAAATGCCATTTCTCCATTAGATAGGTAGAGGTGGGTCACCTGAACTGAGAGTAACTCTGGGTTAGTCCTGTTAATTTAGGAGAGACCATGTGTTAAAGTACACACTCTCTTCATCTGTTTTCCCAGTATTTATCTTTCCTTTTTGATTGTCAGGGTCTGGATTTTCAGATGTTACTTATGCACCAGAAACACACTGATCACTCTAAGTGAAACTGGGGAGAATCACTGCTGCTACACGTGGGCCCACTGGTTGGGCCGTGTTTGGATCCCCTTGGAGGAAGCTCAGTCTTGAATTAGGGAGTGTGTGGACTGCAATGAGAATATCAGTGCACTGCAGGAGGCAGGAGGAGGGAACTTGGTTCCTCACTCTGCTGGACTGCTTTGTCACTGTGCAAAGGAGAGGGAGAGTGAGGGAGGAGAGTGCCCCTGTGCCTGGCTTTGCATATTCCCTCCTTCCTTGCCTTTAAAAAAAGTAGGGGAAAAAAAAAAAAAACAAAAAAAACCCAACCACTTAGATTTCTGTTAATATCATTGCGGCCTTTTTTGGCCATTCTCCACCGTATTTTCCCTCATTAGCACTTGCCCTTAGCAGCATGTTTCTTTCCATACCCAAATGCCTCTCCAGCGTTACACCTGCCTTAATCTTTGACCTTCTCTGTTGTTTCTGCATTCAGTTCTCCCAGTTTTTTTTCTTTAATGAGATACATAGAAGACTGCAACATGTAGTTGTAAAGCAGATTCAGGAACCTGTTTTCAGAAAAGCTGGTGGCTCTCCATACGAAAATAATACAGGTGGGGGCTTTTCACGTTGCCACCACATACTGTCTTTGTATTTTGTTTCATTCATAAAATCAATCTGCATGTTATGCATAGTCAGGCTGCACTTCATGACTCATAGGTCTGAAGGATCGCAGAAGATTTGTATGGAAAATACATGGTGAAAAGGGGCTCCCAGTGAAGTACATGAGGAGTGTATTTGTGACTGCACGTGGAACATGCATGAAATTACAGATTAACTACAGGAGTTGTCTAGTAATAAAAATGTGTTTTGGAACAGGCAAGGATGTCATTATGGTATCATCAGGTTGCTTTCTATTATGAAATATTGGAGTAGCATTATATTAATAGAGCTCTTTTTTCCCTGAAGCTATACATTAGTATCTATACTACAATTAAAAACGTTCTGGGGACAGAAACCACTCTAGCCATAGCAAGGGATGGGAAATAACAAAAATAAGATAGGATCCCATTTAAGAACAAATTGCAGTAGCTTTGCTGTCTATTTTCAGAACTATTTTCATCCTTCCTCACGGGGGAAAAAGCAGGGATTTTCACACCACAACCTGCTGTTACCGCTGCTTTGGATGCTGCTGCTCCACTGCAGCCTGAGGGCAAAGCAGGGTACATTTCCAGGCAATAGCAATTACGTATCCTTTTGCACAACACTGTATTGTTATTCTTTGAGAACTGTTTCCTGCAGGTTTGCATTGTATTACCTTCTCTTAATGTACACCAGATTATATTGGAAAGCATTCCATCATATTAAAATAGTTTGTATTGTCAAGTGCAATACGGTGTATTGACGGAACGCATCTTTATGCTGCTCATATGAACTGCTTCCTATGAAAAGCTGATATACACTTAAAATATCACTGTATACTTCTTTATGGAGCTTAGAAGCTTAAATCCATTAGACGTTATGCTTGTTTATACGGCAGTGTGCTGCATGTATTGAATTTTGGAATACCTGTGAACATTTTCATGTATAAACACACTTGAAGTTTGTTGATCAGATGAGATATTGGGCTTTAAATCTACCTCAACAGATCGTTAAACTGAACACGTCATGCGAACCACAGCATCATTAAAACAGCAGCAAAGAGTTCAGCAAAGAACTGTGGTGTTAGCAACTGCTCCACCTGTAACGTGAGCTTCCAGATATAAATTCCGGATTTGAGTAGTGTTTGCTTCAAACTGTAGCAGAAAGGTGATGTTCTGTTAAGCAACAGATTAGTGGGTTTTGTTCACAGGAGAGAAACTGAAGCTTTAGTGAATGCTGTTATTAACGATCGCTGCAGAAGCTATGCAAAATTGTTGAGTTGTTTGCACCTTGAGATGCTTCCTTGCTTAAAGGACTAAGTTGTAGCATGGTGACTGTATTATAATCGTGATTTAATGAGGACAGCCATACAGGTAAAAATGAGGGCTTGAAATAAAGTGGAGCTGGATGCAGACATTGTGCTGTTAGTGAAATATTGCGATGAAATTGTGTATCTTAGTGTTTTTCCAGGAAGTACCATGTTTCTCCCTTCTACAAATCATAGGTCGGTGTTTAATTTTGGTAGTGTACGTTCCACAGGTTTCCCTTTGTAGTGGGGTTGCTTCCCATAATTCATACAATGACCTTCAAATTTATGAGAAGGTGGAAGAGGTGCCAGCAGCAGCTGAAAGATGCGACATTCTTGCTTCAATTTATGCCAAGGACACGATGGGGATGGCTCACCTTTTGCAGGAAAAACTTCAAATACTTTACTGCGGTTCAGATTGACTGCAAGGTCTGTGGTCCTCAAAGGGAACCCATAAAGTTCAATTAAAAATCTCATTAGACTAGTATAGGAGGATCAAAAAGAAATCACAGAGACTCATGGGAAATGGCGAATGTTGGGCTGATTAGTCCAAGGCCATCCTAAATGACTGTTCTGTGGCTTAAATAAGACGTCTTCAGCGCTCTGTTAGCAGCAGTAATAGCTACATACGTTTTTTATATTTGATCCAGTGGTGTTATTGTTTAGGTTAAAGCCGAGCTAAGTGTCTGCCATGATGCTGAGATCGAGCTGTGGAAAGTCAGGGATATTATTCAGCCAAAGTAGTTTAAACATTTGAGAGTGAAAGGAGTAATTGTGCATTTATGAGAAGACTGTGAAGTATGGATTTGAAATGTTGCGAACACATAAAACCACTTGTGCATTAATTCCTTAGGTGGCTTGCAATAAAGATGGACCCATGCTGGTTCGCATTACGGTATTTGTTTCTGTGAGGGAATAGGGGAAGCAAAAGCAATAGGACATGAGCAAACTGAAAGATTATTTTTTGCTAAGTGTGATTCTTGTTGTATGTTATAACTTGATATTTCAGCTGTTTCCATTATGGCCCGGCTGATCTATTTTTGACAGTTTGGCAGCTTTCTGCAAGTCTCCAGTCCATCAGGCAGTATAATAGGACGGTCGGTTTTCCATGGCGTCAAATTGAAAACTCTTAACAAGCGGAGCACCGCGCCGGAGCGCTGCACTGCTTCATCCTCAGATGGAATTTGCTAAATGCAGTTCAAAGGCAATCAATACCTTGTGCAGGGAGTTTTTTTCCCCACCTTTTTCTAAACAAACGCATTATTGAGGAGTTAGTTTATTCACAGATTGCCATGAGCGTTAATGACCACCCGAGTCTTGTTCTGCCAGTCACCCAGATGGCTGTTGATAAAGATTTAGCATCATGTTCTGAGTGTCAGGGCTGTCAGTAGTGCTGAACCATTTGACCAGAAGAAAAAACGCACAGGGAGCTATTGATTACAGCTTCTCAGTGTCACTTGTTCACCAGGATTTAGGTATTGATGAGGCTGCGAGTGAAAACAAGCTCTTTCCCTTGTGGGCCTCTACCCAGAAGAACAAAAGCAAAGTTGGAGAAAATATTCAGCTGGTGCCCGAATCAGAGGGATTCTGCTATTGATTGAAGGGCCCCTTCATGTTATTTTTGTTGGAGACAAATCTATGGGTTTGGAAGTTTTATAGCGTTTGAGATAGGGTCTGTGTAAGTGATGGATTCGTATATTAGATGAATTAGATTTCACAGCGTGAAGATTTCAGTGGAGCTATAATATTATGAGCTGCTTGGTTATTGATAAAAATTACATTAAATGTAGCCGAGGCATTAAAGCTCCAGACTAGGGTAGTTCTCCCTCTAAAATGTCCTTAGGGCCCTAATAAATTTTAGCAGGTTTAATTATTTTAGTAGTCTGAAAGTTGTCATCACAATTAAGCCAAACTGAAGCAATGTTCAATATTTTTAAATTACAGAGACCATACGGCCTTTGTAGCGCTTTTTTTTTTTTTTGTATCCGGCGCTACAGAGGATGAGGCATGTGCTTGCATGTGTTAGGACAAACTTGGTATGAAATTTTTTATTTCGAGCATGGAAGATGCTTTATTTCATACCCTTCATCCTGGTGGCTGTGTTTTCCAGCTACAGCCATTAAAGCGGTGTTTCTGCAGCTCTGACTTCTCAACATCTGCCCTAGAAAGGAGGTTCATCAATTCCTCTGCTTATTCTCTCCCATAGCATGGCAAATGGGCTTGTTTAGCTTGGAGAAGAGAAGACTCTGGGGAGACCTCATTGTAACCTTCCAATATTTGAAAGGAGATTGTAAACAAGGGGGGTTACACCTGTTTAGGAGAGTGGATAGTGATAGGACAAGGGGGAATGGTTTTAAAGTGAGACAGGAGAGGTTTAGGTTGGATATTAGGAGGAAGTTTTTGAGCCAGAGGGTGGTGAGGCACTGGAACAGGTTGCCCAAGGAGGCTGTGGATGCCCCATCCCTGCAGGCATTCAAGGCCAGGCTGGATGTGGCTCTGGGCAGCCTGGGCTGCTGGTTGGTGACCTGCACACAGCAGGGGGTTGGAACTGGATGAGCACTGTGGTCCTTTGCAACTCAGGCCATTCTATGATTCTCTGCAAGAAGAGTTGGTGCTTTCTAAGAATGCATTGATTGCCTTTCCTGTAGGATACAAAGTCAATTCAACATACGTGCACTCCATTGCAACAGGAGAGCAACCCAGCAGAAATATGAGATTCCCCATTTCTTTCCAAACCACCCAAGCCAGATTTCCATGTTCGATGTGATGCTGATCAGCTCAGCCACACACCCCTGATTTTGGGACCTGCCCTGCAGCCATCATGGGAAACCTGAGACCCACAGAGTGCGCTGACAACCTGGCTGCAGATGGCATTGCTCCTCTGCACGATGCAGTACTTCTTTTTTTTCACCTTCCATTTCCTAACACAATTTAACAGCAGAAAGTGCTTCAAGAAATGTGTCGGCTTATTTCTGTGACCAAATTCCCAGCAAACAGTCTGTTGGCTTTTTGCTGCCTGAGCAGTCACAGGGAGCTGGCTCAGAAAGAGCTTTTGGCCCCTATCCACAGCAAGATTTGTGTCTTTACCATCAAAACACCCTGATACATTCTTTATATTTTTAAAGAATTGCAATCTAACCTTGGAGAGTTTTTACAGTTTATTATTATGGCTTGGGATTGCTTTGTCATGCAAGAAAATCTGCTTGTGCTAACTGGTGCAAGTGGCTTGTAACACCTGAGAAAACTCCAAACAAAAAGAATTAGAAAACACTTGTGGAAACAGCATGTTTAAAGAAGTGTGGTGAGTGGGGTCTAGAGGAGAGGTTTTATTGGGACTCACTGGAGTTGTCATGGATGCCTGATTCACTCGTGGCACCGCTAAGTCCAAATAAAGCAGCTATTAGAAGCATTTGTTATTAAACCTGGATTAACAATGAGCACCTATGTGTATTCCATTTTAATGTGATGGCTTTTGGGCTCAGATTGAGATTTAAAACTTCAGCCATCTAAATTACTAATATATAACAAAAGAATTACCCTAAAATAGTTTCTCAAGGTCTGGCCTGTAGCTGTCCGGGGGTCTGAGTCTTTGGCTCAAATGCAAGCACAGCTGGAGCTTTACTGAAATAAATATGAGATGGGAAAAAGACAGGACTGTCTAGAGTTTGTGCATGTGTATTATGTATAGATAAATGGATGTACTTTCACTTAAAATATCCATACTTTTAGTAAGTTATTCTTCTCACAGTTCTGTCATTGCAATTGAATTACTCTGTAGTTACCAGAACACACACTGTGTGATTAAAGATGATGTATTACATTTTTTATGATGTGTATTTCAACTATGATAATCACCTGCGATTAAAAAAAAAAAAGTGTGTTTATGTACTTCTCTGTATTACCAGTCCATTATGTAACTTCTTGCATTGATTTTTCAGAATCCCTGGCATTTGGCTATAAATGATACAAAGGAGGAGGCATGAGAAGAAGTTCTTAAATTGGCTAGGTGTGAATTAAATCTCTCCTGTTGTAGGTTTTAAAAATTCAAAACCCATTTTGGATTGACTTGCTGTTAAATAATAAATAATGCCTTGTTCTTATATGGAATTTTTCAGCAGAGCACATTGAGGTGCTTTAGAGGGAAGAGGAATTGGCTGCAGGAGCTGAAACTCACGGAGCTCATTCATGGAAGTGCTGCTCTCGTGTTTTCAGAGGTTTCTTTTGCAGGAAAGCAGCCTCTTCTAACCCTGATGTGGTTGTTAATAATTGCCCTGTATCTCCATGTGTATGTTTTGAGGTGGCACTGGCTGTAGATGTCTCGTTCTGTGAAAATGAGCTTCTGCAAATGCACAGATGCCCACGTGGTCTTAAATGATTCTCTTTTATCCCTTGAAACATCCCATCCAACCTAAATGCTGCCTGTACAGAGGCATCGCCTGGCAGGAGCAGAGCTCCAAGGGGAAGGGCATTGCACATCAGCATGCTCAGCACTGCCCTCCCCAGGGAGCGTGGCTCCATGCCTTGGCTGCTCAGTGTCCCCAGAGCCAGGAGCTGGGGGTGGTTCTGCTCTCAGTGTGTGTAGGGTCACGCAGTGTCCCTGCTGGGTGGGAAGTGACTGCCTGTGCACTTGAGAACATGGGCAACACAACCGTAATTCATCCCATTAACTTCATATCGTTAGGTGCAGGCCAATGCAGTGCAGTTCTGGGGCCTGAACATGCACTTCTTCCATAGAAGATTTTACATAGGGTGTTTTATGCATGGGTTTTACCTATTTTAAGACATTGTATCACTTTTACGTAATAGCATTTCTCTGAATGCTTTCCCCTAACTGCTGGGTGGTCATCAGAGCCCATCAGCATTGCAGGATAGTCTGTACCCTGAGGGAGACAGGCTCAGATAGAAAAGAGCTCTTGGTGCAACACTCCTGCATCCTCCTCACAGGTGGACAGGAATCTCCAGCACAGTCTTTAACCTGGATGTTTACATCCATGCCACTGCTAGCACAATGGAAGTCAAATGCTGCTTTAGTAGCTGATTTATTGTTTGTAGCCCTTCTTCACACCGGTCTTCTGCTTCCACTCCCCTTTGCTTCACCCTTTGCTTCCTTTCTTATTTTTGTGTGTTTTGCAGATCCCGATTATCATACCGTGCCACAGGGTGATTTGCAGCAGCGGGCAGATCGGCAACTATGGAGGAGGAAACCTTATGAAAGAGTGGCTTTTGTCACACGAGAAGCTCCAGAAAGAGAAGTTAGCAGATTGATGTGGCTCAGCCACAGCTGCTCGACAGCCAAGGCACACAACTGCAGCAACTTGGCTTATAACGAGCTCTCAGAGCACCCAGCAGAATTCAGAAAAATGGTAAATATTTGAGTGACATATAAATATAATGCAACATCCGAAGTGGAATCTGTGGTGGCACCACTATATTAAAAAAGCAGGATGCGTCCTGAGGGATGCAGCTCGTATGCCCTTTCTTGTTTTTACATTTTACAGCAGAATGACTGCAGCAGTCCAGGCTGGTTGTGCATGTATTTTGTTCTCATCCCTGGTTCTGTTCTGTTCTATATTTAATGTCCATTAAAGCAAGGATGAGAGAATGGGAGAGGCATGGCAAACGCGAGGCTCAGGCATCCCTCTGAGGATGCTTCTGGGTGGCCGAGGGGCCATGCGGCCAGCGTGTCCCCGGGCAGCCCCATGCCAGGGCTCCCACCCACTGGTGTCTGGCTGCTGAAATGGTTTTTGAGTAAAGCCCACGTCGCAGTGTGTGGCGAAGAGCAGCCAGGGGGAGGTGGCTGTTGAGTTCCTTGTTCACAGATTTTCTTTCTGGATTGTAAGAAGTCCTCGAGGCAGGAGTACAAATTTTGCTTTTGTGATCACTGCAAAAAGCAGGTGGAGCTGTAGAGGCTGGCAAGTTGCTTGAGATTTTTGAAATAAGCGGTTAGGTGAGTGCAGCTTGGGCACAGTATTGGATGGGGCTCATCGTAGTTGCATTGTTAGCAGCAATAGCCTTCCGTTAGCGTTGCCGTTTCTCTGTTGTGTGAAGCTTTGTTTCCTTTAGCCTCTCTGCAGAAAGGGTTGGAGGGATGTTAGCATTGAATGCTGAGGTGCTATAGAAAGGTTTCTCTGAAATTGCGAGCCACCAAAAGCTGGAATTTTCAGTAAGGGAATCTTAAATTCCAAGTTAATACTGATACTGGAAATACTGATTTTTTTTCATGCGTTTATCATATTTTCATAGATGCCTCTTTAGAAGGGCCTTTGCTGACCAAGAAATTATGGTGTTACAGTGCTTTAGTTAATGTAGTATTATTGATATCTCAGAATTACTTCAATAAAAAAACTGCTTTGCATGTACAAGTGTCTTTGTGTATGTTTATAAATAAAACACGGTTTGTGATATATGGAGAAAATAAACTATACCCAACTGTACAATATAAAGCTGTATTTTTATCAAGGGTTTCTGGTGGCAATATAAACCACGAAAGCAAAGCTCAAGTGGTTTGCACGTGTCACCAGAACCCCAGGATAAAAATATAGCCTTATAATATGTACAGTTTGGGGGTATTTTATTTTTTTTTATAACAGGATATCAACAGAAGGATGCGATACCAAATGTAAACTTTAACCTCTTCCACGTTTACACCCACAGCGATGTTTTGGGCCACGTTCGCTCTTTCAGGTGTCTGTGTTTTCAGCTTCCAGCAGGTGCCACCTTGGCATGGCAGGCACAGCCACGTGCATAGCTGGGCTGTGAGGCTGCCAACCCCCACTCTGTGGCAATAATCTGAGCACCGGCGTCAGTTATTAAAATTCATCCTTCCCTCCTGTAAATCCCTGAGAGCAACCGCTAGGCCCGCGGTTTGTTTGCAGATGAGAGCGTGGCTGTAAATTAGGCGTGCAGCTGCCCGTGACTGATGGGCACTGCTGGGCCCTTCCTGGCGTGGCGTGGTGTGGCAGGGTGGCGGGGGCCTGGCCCTGGCCCTGGCGCCTTTATTGGCCCACATCACCCCAGGGCCGGTTCTGGTCCGGGGCCTCCTCACCCCGCCATGCAGAGCCTGCTGGCGGCATGGAGCTGAGGTCACTGCTGAGTTTATGAAAACATCAGAGTGGGGAAAAGATATTAAAACACTGGCATCCCAATACGTATCTCTGTATGTATGCACATGCAGTGGGGAGGAAAAAAAAAAAAAAATACCATGCTCGGAACAAGACAGCTATGTTCTTTTTGCCTGGAATTGGGTTCCTCTGACCTATCAAGTTTCCTCCCGTTCAGCCTCGCAGTGCTTTGAACTGCTGACATTGAGACACTGTGCAGCCAGGCACGACAGCTGGCTCTGCAGCATCTAATACCAACACATGCTGTTTTAGCCCATTTCCAGAGACTAAGATAATGAAAGATTCAAAAATAATATTTGTTTTGGCGGAACTACATTTATAATGAAATAGATGCCCTTGACCATGGAAGAAACTGAATTTTGCGGTGGGTCATTCTCCCCCCTCCTTCTTTTTTCCATACAAAACACTCTCTACAGCCAGTCTAAGGCCAATGGAAATATTTAAAAGGACCACGTTGTATTTCCTGGGTCAGATTTACAGCAGCATTGTGGTGACACTGGTTGTACTGTTTTATGCCGGAATGAAAAATGCAGATTGCATCCTATGTATCAATACCAAATGGGGAAGGGCCCCAGGCTCAGGGATTGTTACAGATCACTTCCTTGGAGGCAGAGTTTGCTGCGTTATGAGCTCATACTGTAAGCATCTTAAACAGGAGAGCAATTCATGGCAGATACAAGGCAGTTTTTAGATATATCCCCAAATCTTCTTGTCCCACTACTCTTCCAACCAACTCATTTGGAGGAATTAGACATGTGATGAGGACCAGAATGATTTGCCCCATAAAGTTGCTGTTCAGTGTTACTAAACAGTTCTTTAGCACCAGGCACTTTGTACGTAATATTTGATACTTGCTGTATGGCGTGTTGGTTGAATGATGAGCAGCGATGTAGTTGGTAGGACAGTGTTACCTTTTTCCAAATATATTGAATTATAGACAAGGGGCAATAATTTTAACCCATGTTTTCTATAAGCATCGCAAATCATTATTTCTTCCAGAAATCTCTCAGATTATTGCATTTAATCATTTTGTCCAATGTTTTACAGTATGTAAAAGTTGTAATATTTGTAATATGTATCGCTCCCAAGTCAAGGAGATACACGTTGCCTTAAAATGTTGATTTGCTGTGAAAGCTGAAGACCTGCTTTCCTTTAGAAAAAAATGCAATAAAAAAATAAAGCCACAGAAAGATTGCTTAAAAACTTAAAGCACAGTAATCCAATGGGAGCCTTGTAAGATTTATGTACTATTTCAAGAGTAATTGCTTAGTAAGAATCTTACAGGAATGTAAAAATCCTCAAAGAATTGCATTTACAGATTTAATTGTAATTCCTTTTATAATTCCTGCAGAAATTGAACAGAAATAACAGTTGAAGGCTTCCCTTTAAAACTCCCTGCCCTCGCTGGGTTACTGTATGCCTCCGGTCTGAGCTGCTCTGGCTGGCTTTAAAAACAATGGAAAATATTACTGACAGCGCGCTCACTTGCCATTACAGCACACAGGATATTTCAGTTACATTGATGTGCAAATAGAGCTCGTCAAAGGACTATGTGCTATTTTTATTTCAAATAACAAGCGCAGGGTATGAGTAACAAATAAATACAATTAATGCGTGGCTTGAAAAGATAGCGTTTTTCCCAGCTTTCTCTCTATTTCTTTTCCAGAGATACGCCTTAGCAAAACCCGAAATCTTTCCTTCTTGTACAGGCTGTGATTTCCAGGTTATTTGTGTTTAATTTTGCTATTTTTGTGGTGCCCTCTTCTTGGCAAAGAAGAAATCTGATCATTCTCAAGCATTCATTTTTCCCCCCACGTTGCTATTGCCGGAGGGGCAAGAAGGGCCATCCTTGGCTCCGGCACCACAGCTTCACCGTCCAGGCTGCATCCCCTTCACCCCTTATCGGCCCTCCCTGGGCTGATCCAGACCAGCCCCTGGTCCGTGTGAAGTAACAGGCGGCTGGCAGCGCGGTGGGGCCGGGGCTGGACCCAGCGGCACCGGCGGGCGACAGCGGGGCGGTCTGGGCTCCATCAGCCTCACGCTATGGCCAGCTCATCCATGCAGGGCTGGCCAGGAGCCTGGGCCTGGTAGCGGGGCCACGAGGTGAAAATTGACATGAGTGCGGCGCGCTGGCAGCCTTTGTGATTGATGAAAGGATATTGTTAACGAGCCTTTAAAGTTTCTCGTTAATGGTTGCTCTTTTATTTTTTCCCCCATTGAAAAAAGCCAGAAGAAAAAAAAAAAATCCACATGAGCAGTAATTAAGATCGATCTCATACAGTACGTTGAGTTATCAATTTTTAAAACCTCTTCAAGTGCCTTATTTAGTTATTTTAAAAGGTGCTTTTCATTTGTTACAGCGAGCGAGCCTGGAGCATGGCAGCGAGGGCTGCGAGCACATAGGGCAGAACAGCACCTGGTGTCCCTCATCCTCTGCTGATCAGCTCTAGGACTCAGGTTAGACGTGGCAAATTTACCTCTAGGGCTGGGGACTGGAGGATTGAGGACAATTCCTTGTAGAAATCTTGTGTCTTTGTTGAACGTTGGCTGTGTTTGTCATCCGTGATGGGGCTGTGTTTGTTGTGCAGCACGGCATGGCCAATGGCTGGCCATGGTTGGTTGGTGGTCAGAACATGGGCAGTGGGGTCTATGAGGTTTTCTCACGCAGATCTGAGGTTTGTAGTGAAAAACCATGGTGTTTCCATTCACCCACAGTGTGATCATTTGAAAAATTACTGCTTTTATTTATTGAATTTGCTATTGAGGCTCAGCTTTCCTCAGAAGTTTGACATAGGTTATGGCCCACAGTTTTTACAATGTAAGACTTAAATATGATCTTTATTTCTGCTCTTCTTCTAAGCACGTTCCATATCTTCTAGAAAGTAGCATCACCATGATACCTGAATGCAGATTTAATTTCAGGGAGTGATGGGCAAGCAGCACTCCTCCAGTGTTCAACCAAAACACGTCCGTGGTACATTTAAATGCTTTCTTCATAATGCCCAACAAAAATATGTCCTTGTTCTTTCTCCAAGCAACATTTAATCCCAACACCACTTTTTAGTTACAGATAATCTTCTAAGGGGCTTAGGGTAGCACTTCACCCATATGCAGGCCTTGCAATTTCTGTCAGGAGAGCTGCTGAGAGATACTTAGTAATGCACAGGCTATCTAGGGTGGCCCGTGGTCCCGAGCTATCACTGGTACATGGAGCTAGAGTGATGTGGGGATGACCGTGGAGTTCTCCTGCCAGAATGCCACATCAGCAGGACCGGCCAAGCATCTCTTTGCCCTCTTGCTGTGGCCTGGCACCGAGTCCTGGCTGCATTTCTCCTCTTCTTCATGGCCAACAAGCCCAGGGCCTCGCCAGCCTCTCTGGCTGGGTTTTGTTTTTTTAGCTGTATGCAAACATCATCCTTCCCAGTGTCCCAGTACGCTCGTCGTACAGTTAGCAGCCATTCGCAAGGTGAAGGTGCAAGCACTTCAAAAAAAAAAAAAAAAAAAAGCTGGGCACAGAAGCACAGCTTGTCCTTGCAGTGCGTGTCAGACACCAAAAATATCTGACAGAAACAGAGAGCAACTAAAGGCAAACGGATCAGTGTCTGTTCATGCAGCAGCAGCATCCGGGTAGCAGCAGGAGGGTGCAAAGCTGGCACTGAAGGCACAGCACAAGTAACAAAAGGTGAGCAGGGAAATCCACATACAGGAATGAGTTCTGATGAGTTACATTCAACCTAGCCACCGACAAACTGGAAAGTAACAGCAAAAATTGAAACAAAACTGATGTGTTGTTCATGAACATTGCTGCAATTGTAATGTATTTTGCAGCAGAGATTGTTCTGCAAATGCAGTGAAGTGCAGAAAGAACGGCACTGAAGTTTGGACCTCTGAATATTGCTTGCGTTGGAGATCACCTCTGTAGCTGCAGGAGCATCACTGCAAGATGAAGAAATGTTCATACGCTCCAACAACTCCGTCACATTTATCCTCTAAAATGAGCAGGCTAAAAACACCCCGAGTTCTTGTGGAAGGCACCATTTTGAGGAGCAGGACGTTGATTGAACGGCTGCTTGTCCCTAGCTCAGTCATCAGTCATCCCACACCGCCGTTCCCGATGACCAGCAAACTGTCTGCAACCTCCTGGTTGTCAAGAAAATTGTGACAAGGCAAATGTCGGATCATGTGGAGCTTTCTGAATTTTTTGACCCCTTCAATCTGTTTTCCAGCCTGCGTATGGCAAAGAAGCTGTGACAGACTAATTGCTTGTCTCTTTTCTCCGGGCTGAGGATAAGGACCAGGTACATCATCTGATTCTTTCATATTAGCAGCATCCTCTATTTCAGTCTTATGTCCTTATGTCAACCACTGCAGGATAGCTCTGGATAAGCTGCCTTTCTGCCAAAGTTGGAGCAGAAGATGTTGAGGTCCAACAATGTTTTGTCAGTGCAGTTCCTGCAGATCTGGTTTGGACAATGCGCAGTGCAGGCTGTAGCAAATGTATGACTTGCAAAAAAAAAAAAAAAAAAAAAAAAAAAGTCTGTTTTCATCTTCTCCAAAATGCAAAATATTGCAGCATCTGGGAGGAAAAGATAGCTTAAAAATGGTGCACTTGTATTTTTTGTTTCAGCCTATGTGCAACACTTTTAAGTAGAATACCCTGTGTTTGAAATGAACTACATAACCATTGATCTTGATTTTACTAAACTGCCCCGCTCTGTGACTGTTATCCTGGACAGCTGTTTTCCTGGGCATTCTTTTAAATTGTTTCTTGCCATTGGTAGTAAAACAATATGAGAATTGTGGAGTTAGATGGACTGTGTAAGCTGCAGAGAATGGATTTTTCAGTTTAGGAACTGTAGTGAAAAACTCTATGCAAATTCAGATTCCAGTTCCAGTCCTCTTTCCAGTGCTTTGTAGCTTATTGCATTTATTTTGAAGAATTGAAGAAGTTAATAGCGTTTGGTTCAAATGGAAATTGGATTATTTTTGGTTATTTGGAATTTGTTTATAAATGGCTCTTGTGATTTCCTTCAGATTTGGGAGTACTCTGGGGAAGAACCTGCAAAACTTTTCCAAATAATTACTGGAGTTCAGTAAGTAGCCTGTTAAGCACTCCAGTTGAAGTGCATTACAGCTCTGAAATGCCTGTGAAAATTGCAATATGTGATTGTTGCCAGTCAGACTTAACTAGAGAGGAACTGAAATGTAGAGCCTTACATGCTGCTGGAGAGGCAATAGTGATGGGTAAAGCTGGTTGGAAAGCTCAAATCCAGTCCCTGGAAATCAAGTGAGGCTGTGTTCTGAGAATGTGTAATATCTGAGACTTGCTGTTTGTGCACTCCCCAATAGGCATTGTCCCAGTGGGGAACACCTTCCAATCTTTGAAGGGAGAGTATAAACAGGAGGGGATGTGACTGTTTATGAGGGTGGATAGTGATAGGAAAAGGGGGAATGGTTTTAAAGTGAGACAGGGGAGGTTTAGGTTGGATATGAGGAGGAATTTTTTCACCCAGAGAGTGATGAGGCACTGGAACAGGTTGCTCAAGGAGGCTGTGGATGCTCATCCCATCCCTGCAGGCATTCAAGGCCAGGCTGGATGTGGCTCTGGGCAGCCTGGGCTGCTGGTTGGTGACCTGCACACAGCAGGGGGTTGGAACTGGATGAGCACTGTGGGCCTTTGCAACCCAGGCCATTTTATGATTCGTGGGCAAGTCCCTTGCTGAAGTCCCACTAAAGGTCCCAAGGCACCAGCAGCACAGCCAGATGCTGCTGGAAATTGAGGCTTACATCCTGATGTTCTGGTGAGCACAGCATTGCACAAACCTCCTGGATCACCAGGTGATGGTGGTGGCCATCGTGGAGTGCGCCATGCAGCTCTGAACTCCAAGCATAGTTGAAGGGCTTGGTGACACCAGGTGATGACGTGGGAGCTGCCTTCACCTCCTGCCAAGAGGTTGCAGAGCGCTGGGTTCAAACAAAGCAGAACTTTTCTGTGCCATAGTCCAAATTATCCCCACACTGCATTATAGTTTAAGCATTAAAATTTGAGGTCTAAATACATAGTTTTAAATTGGAGTTGAGTTTATGCATG
The DNA here is from genome assembly GCF_905368555.1 of Meleagris gallopavo. Taxonomy (NCBI): domain Eukaryota; kingdom Metazoa; phylum Chordata; class Aves; order Galliformes; family Phasianidae; genus Meleagris; species Meleagris gallopavo. The sequence goes on from NC_139411.1 coordinate 33,502,940, forward strand.
ATACAAATGCAGATGTATCTTGCTGAGTACACAGCCCATAAAATATGTAGTGTAAGATCACTCATTTATTTAAAGACGCTTTTTACTTCAGATAGAAAATGACACAAATCTAAATATTACAATGCAAAGTAATGTGTAACTGTCTGTATGTTATAGCCTTAACACTATACTTCTGATGCAGAAGAGATATAAAAGCTGCACTTTAATTTCAAGCAAATTGATCCCAGATGTAAATGTTGTTTTGTTCCATGGAAGATAGTGCACAGGTAAAGCAAATATCATTGGTTTATAGTCCAACAGAGTGTTGCAACAGGATCCAGCTTCTTCTGCCTGGGCACTCATAAAAGCCTGGTGGCTGTGACAGAGGAGAATGCCTGAAAAGGATACCATAAAAAGAGATAGCTTTGCTTTTTATCCTTTAAGAATACAGCCACCTGTGATCTAAGTAGCTGTTTTGAAGCCAGGAAAGCTTCTTGATTTGTCAATTATCCTGCAGGCAAAATCTAAATTTGGCTTGTTTTCCATTTCTTTCCTTTCACGTTTTTGTAGAAGTATCTTTCTCCCACTGTATTTATGTTTGATGTAAAAACAAGAAAATAATAATTTCAATAGATATATGTTTACTGACTCAATAAGCCACTTCTTTCAAACTAAAAATAACAAACGTAATTCTGCTTCACTTTGCTTGGAGGTACTCCAAAGTCAGTGGCACTTTGGGCAACATATAATCAGCATCTTGGCTTCTTTGCCATTCCCAGCGAAGAGAACAGTGAGGAAGGCCAAACATCCTGCTGTCTCTCGTTCACATCTCTCGTTCTGAACAAGAAGATTTTGAGTAAATAAACAGGACAACCCATGTGCTGGAGCAGGAGACAAAGCCCAGCACCAGTGCCCCACCAAACACAGCGCCTACCATTCTCCCAAAGCAAGAGAGGCTCTCTTAGCCCCATTATCTCTTCTTGTTCCAAAACAAATTCCCACTCTCCCTTTCTTTCTATTCTGTCCCTCTGGAAGCTAGGGGACTCACAGATGGCTTTCTTAGTTTTATTTGCTATTGCTTTTTGGTGAGATCTGAGCTTGCAGTTAGGCTATGTTCACAACAGGTGTGATTTAGTTAAATTGGGGGAATATTGTCTTTGGATGCTTCTGAGTCAGCACGATGTGAATTGGTATTTAACAGATTGAAGTCAGGCATTTGAGAGCTCCCCATCTTGATAGTTACATGGATTTGAAGCTGCTTCCTTCTGTATTGTTCTGGGTCAGTGCATGAGTTGTGCTCTGGATGCTGAGTCGGTCTCTCAAATGCAAAGAAAAAGCACTGTGGAGGTGTTGCTGAGGGACAGGTACTAGGCAAAACTCTGGCACATTTGCACAGCCAGTTTTTTTTTCTGTACACCATTTGAATTGACTGAATCTAGTACAGGTGTGATACGAGACATGCACAAGCTTATGTAGCAACTTCTGCGGGTTTTCCAGAGTAAGATGTGCTGACCAGACCTGAATTCCTCACTCAGCCGATACCTGTCAGGAGCTCAACGTCAAATTATTCTGGCTTTAGATCCCTGCTTCTGGTTTTGGTTTTGAAGGAGTGGGATGGGGCCAGGAGTGGGGCTGAGCAGTGTGACAGAGCTGCTGGATGATAGCAGGGCACTTCCCTCAAACCTCAGGTTGCGAGAACTGACATTGCCATTCAAATTACTCCCATCGTTGACCGTTCCCTGGTGCAACTTCTGTAAGTGTGACACAGTGACAGTGATCCAGAAATTTAACTTGCTGTTGTCTCGGTCCAAATGGAATTAAGAGGTTTGTGACACTTAGGATGGCTGCTGGGCGCAGCCGGGGCTTTGTGTGCGTGTGATTAATCGCAGGTTGAGCACAGGTCTTGGGTAGCTCTGTCAGCTCAGAATGGCTGTCCCTGCCACCCACAGCTCCTTCTGACTCCTCATCTCCCATTGTCTGAGCAAGGAGCCACCAGTCCATTGAAGCCTCCTGGCATCTCCTCACCGCCTGAGATTTCTGTACGTCTCTCTCTCTTTAATTACAATGGGCAGATCATCTGTTCTTGACATGTAAGTACCTGATGGTCACATTTTTCTGCTCCCTCCACTCCCCAGGGATGCCTCGTGGATTCGCTTTTCTCACAACTTGACTTTCCTTGCAAGTTTCCTTTTTCTGTCCAATCTTTAAAGCAGGAGGTCTTTTCTGTTCAGAAAATAGGCCAGCAGATTTTGTGATTCAAGTGTTGGCCATACGCAGACTGAAACTGGATATAATTTTTGCCCAATTTTACTTCTGTATCACTTGGTAATTCTTGGCGGTTAATTCTGGTCCGTGCCAAATCTCTGAGTTTGGATGAAGTTTTTGTGAGATAATCTTCACAACAAGATTTTGGGAAGATATTTTCACATGTTCATACACCTTCATGCCAGCGTCTCTGTTATTTGAGTTGCTTTCTGCACGTGGTTGCTATTTGGCTTAAACAAAGTGTTTGGAAGCAATGGGAAGCATCAGTCGTGGCTTGTGACCTCTGGATTTCGGCTTTTCTTCCTCCTTTTGGGCCTACAGCATCCCAATAATCTGCAAAGGTTTACAAGTCCATGAAAGCTTCTTCGGTCTTCAGAAATGTCACGTAGTTAAACTGCACCTTATGGTATGGTATCAGTTGGCCTTGGTTGAATCTTTCAGTAAACTTTTAAATCTGGCTTTGATTTTCCACCCGCAAAGAACTGCAACCTTATGTTGTGCTCATGTTCATTTTTGAGGATGAATCCATAGATTGAGAAATTGTCTAATCAAGATGGCTGAAATTGCAGCTTAAGCAAAGGTAGGAATTAGCTGTGTCCCAAACCAAACCTTTCTAAAATGTTGCCATTCTAGCCCTAAGAAAAGAAACTGCAGAGGGAGCTTCCAGGGCAATGCTCCTTAGCAAGTCAGAGTTCCTGTGAAGGGAAAATAAGGGAGAATCTTTGTTTTTTTCCTTGCCATTATTTGAAGTCCTCAGATAATTTATGCATGTTTGTTTCAAAGCATGCATAATCTTATGGCCATTAAGATGCGACTTTGATGTCCGCATTAAAGATAATGAGCTGACTCACAATATCATTTTGATACTAAGTATTTCTGCACACTTACGGAAGGGTCATGTCAATAAAACAGCCCTAAAACCAGGAAACAACATGAGAAATGGACGCCAAGGGATTCAGATGCTCCGTGTCCTGCACTGGACCTGCTTTGAACATTGTGATGAAGGCTGCAAGCACTCCAGTATCTCAGTGGAGGAGGCCTCTGGAAGCTGCTAGGATGCATCCATGTGGCACACAGTGCCCACCAGTCCCAGTGCTGATGGAATTGTAGTACTGCTGGAAATACAAATGTTGGGTGGTCCTTATGCTCGTACAAGCATTTGTGGGCACTACTTGACCCTGCCAGGAGCTCTTGGTTGTCTAAAGGGACTTCTGCACAAAACAGAACTGCTAAGAACGGTACGTTATCATCCAAAAAATGATAATGAGGTTTGTGCCCAAAGGCTGCCAAGGAAAAAAGTGAAAAACAACCAGATGATAGAATGGAAATGTAAAGGTTGAATGGGATGGATTCTTTGCAGTTACTCTTACAGAGACTGCACAGGCTTTTGATGAAAAACAAAAAACAACCAGTCCAGTGAATATCAAGCTAATTCTAGAGTTTCGGGGAGCACCACTTGCTCTTGTGTGTGACCAAACAGCTTTAAATCTCCCACAGTCTGGTTGGAGAGAGGAGTGTGGGCACCAGTTTGGGGTTGAAGGAGATATGCTGTAAAAGTGGCTTTCCTTAAGATGAATCACAGTCAAAATAACAGCACGGTACTTTGATATAACCACAAATAGAGGATTAACTGCACAATGCTGCCATTTTTTGAATTCTGAGCGTCTCGGAATTTGTTTTGTGTTTGTTTGTGATGCCAGCAATAAAGATAATGTTTGGCTGCTAAGTGAGCAAGTGTGCTGGGAAAGGTCCTTATAGTGCTAGGAATCTGCTTGTCAGCAGGTGACGGTTTTAGGGAGGGAGAGAGGGGAAAGATTCTCTTATTTTATTTTTAGGGGCTTAAATGTAATGCTGGGAACTCAATTCAAATTTTATTTCTCACCCGAACTCTTATCTCTGTGATTGTGAGCAGGCATGTGCAGAAGAAAAAAGAAAAAATGAAAGAAAAAGTAAAAAAGAAAAGATGCAGGCCATGCAACCTTGCAGGGAGGTTATTTATAGAGGATCTCTGCCTTTTGTCAGATGTGTGGCTAATGGTGTACTTCCAGAAGAAGACGTACTCTGTGCAGCAGAAGAGGAAGAGTCCTGCAGTGTGTGCGTATGAGCTGATGGCAGCAAGACAAGAAGGGGCTGTGGCAGAAAAGGCTGTGGAACAAAACCCACAACAATCTAATCATGATCTCTGCTGGTCAGTGAGATCTGTGTGAGAAGACATTGCATAAAGCAGACACATCCAGGAAATAATGCCCGTCCAGTGCGGCCAGATGGAGAGGGTATGTCCTGACAAGGCATTTGTTTTAATAAATGTTCAATTAAAATCATTTCTGTGGTGCGAGCGTGGTCCAGAAGTAGTATGGGAATTAATAAGATTGCTGATAGAAATAAACATAATTGTGCACTAGTTAAGAATGATGGTTATAAAAAACAAATCTTCAACGTTTCCTATAGGAGTATTTTGCCTATTTGTGAAGCAGAAAATACTCATTCAAGCTAGACTGTAAAATGATGGCTTTAAAGTTCTAGCTTTTTTTACACAAAAAAATAACAGCGTGTGCTCCTCCTGCGCCCATCAGCAGTCTGTGGGTTTATATACATACCGTTAACAGAGGAAAAACTCCAATAGGAACTTTTATCTGTAGTTTAACATATACACCATCTAATCAAAAGTTTATGATAGGAGAAATCTCAGATGAACAGAGGAAGATGTTTCCAGTTTATACCTCAATACAACCCCGTTTATGTGAGAATTTGTGCGTACGTGAATCCCATATGAAGTGAGCAGAGCTTTGTAAATGGGTGAAATTTTGTCTGTGCTTAAGTGTTGCCTTAGATGGAGTCCAAACAGATGCTTAGCAGTGGGTTTTATTTCATTAGCTATGGCTTGGTCTTCGTTGCTGTTTGTGTTGGGTTGTTATCATATCATAGAATGGCCTGGGTTGAAAAGGCTCACAGTGCTCATCCAGTTCCAACCCCCTGCTGTGTGCAGGTCGCCAACCAGCAGCCCAGGCTGCCCAGAGCCACATCCAGCCTGGCCTTGAATGCCTGCAGGGATGGGGCATCCACAGCCTCCTTGGACATGATTCCACACGCATCATAGGTTCAGGGTTCAGTATGGGGTGGCATTGTGCCTGCAGCCCTTCCATCCAGTGCTGGGGCTGGGAGGCACGTGTCAATAAACAGAAGTTGCATGTGTCAGTGCAGCAATGAACCTGACACTTAGAACGCCTGGAAATGGCAGCGCTGAAAAGGTTAAGTTCACAATTGTTTTTTAAACAAGAGATTTGGCATTTGTGGTTGTTGGTTTTTTTGTTGTTGTTGCTTTTTTGTTTTGTTTTTTTGAGGTGTTTCGTTTATTTCAGGAATGAGAGCTGAGTGGTAACTTCAGATACTCTTCCCATATTTTGAATTTTATTTCTGCATGAATCCAAGTGAGTCTGTTTAATGCATACAAGTTCTTCTCCAATGTGGAGGTCGGGTTTGGTGTGTCTGCTGCTTCAGCTCTTTCTTAAATGTGGTCACCCAGGATAGGCATTCCAGGACCATGGGGGCTTTGCTGGGGCTTTGGTCAGCCTGGGCTCAGTGCAGGTTTCCCAACTCAGAGCTGGATGGACTTTGAGGTTCTTTCTAACCCAGGCTTCTCTGTGATTCTGTGAAAACCTGAGATTCCTGCCCAAGGTCCAGCTGGGGAGCCCAGCAAAGCCCTCTGATCCCAGCCCCCAGCACTGCTCCTGGCCACAGCTGGAGGTCCGTTTCCTGCAGATTGCTAATGCCCAATCCACCCAATTCTCCTGCAGAAAATCTCCCAGGTGCCCAAAGCACCTGCAGCCATGGTGTTAGCTGTCAAGACAGCAGCAGAAGCATTAGCTTTTGAGCATCTTTAACTGTGTGATATTTTTGACCATTCCACCTGGCAACCTAGCTGCCAGCTAACCCTTCCAAAGAAGACTAACTTAGGCTGCAAATAGCTGACGCTTTCCTAAATGGTCTTTTGAGAAATACCTTAATATCTATATTATCACATAAAATACTAACAAGTTTTGCTGTTTTCTCCTGTTGCTCCCAGGCAGACCTTAGCTAAGCATTAAAGCCAGTACATCTTCCCATTGCTTCCAGAATAAAGAAAGAAGGAAAGAAGGAAAGAAAGAAGGAAGGAAAGAAGGAAAGAAAGAAAGAAAGAAAGAAGGAAAGAAGGAAAGAAAGAAAGAAAGAAGGAAAGAAAAAAAGAAACAAAGAAAGAAAGGAAGGAAGGAAGGAAGAAGAAAAGAAAGGAAGAAAGAAAGAAAGGAAAGAAAGAAAGAAAGACCACCTCCCCCCACCCCCCCCAAAAAAAAGAAAGAAAGAAAGAAAGAAAATTACTGAGGGCTAGTAATTTAGTACTAGAAAGTTAATTCAGGAGACCTCTAACCTTTAAACTGCCACGTGACTATTGATTTTCAATATCGCCGGGGTCCATGCCACCCTAAGCGTGTAGTTCAGCAGATTCAGAACAGTTTGTCCCTTATCAGCTGGGTCCCCAAGTATTTGTGTATTAAGACAACAAATGCTGGTGGCTCACGGTGCGTCACATGGCAGCCAGGCAGACGTGCTGGACTCCTAATGCAGCAGGGCCTGTGGTGAGCACAGCCCGGCCCTGGGGCTCCCTCTGCTCCCAGTGCTGGGTGGGAGGGAGGGAGATGGGGGATCCCAGCAATGCTGGGGTGGAGCTGGGCACGGCCAGTGGGGGCACAAGGTTGGCAGGAAACATGGCTTTTGTGCCAAAGCGTTGATGCCTAGCATTATTATTTTATTGTTATTATTATGCGTATTATTACACTATGTCATTATGACATCTATGTTGTGTATTATATTGTGCTATATTTTTATGTTATGCTTATGTTACGTTGTGTCATATCATAGCGTATCCTATCCTCACCTATTCTATTCCATTCCACTCCATTCTATTCTATTGCAGGGTTTCTAAACCTTCTGTTTTCCCCCAAGGAACAAATGAGGATGGAAGCATGGGTAATGCTCCAAGACACTCTGGAGTCCCGATGTGCCGTGTGCCTGGATTATGCAGTAATACCAGGACATGCTACTTTAAACACCTTCCTCCTTTTGTAATCACCAATTAGTGCAATCAGCGGCGGTGCCCTGATGAGCTGCGGGCCACACGTGTGGCACAGCAACCTTCCTGGCACAGATGAAGATGTACTTTAACCCACACACCTAAAGCTCCAGGCATGCCCCCTTCCAGTGGCATGGATTATGGAAAATGTTACATCCCAGGGAGGGAAATGTCGTTGCTTTAAATACCAGCATTAGCAGTTGGTAAAAGTCCTTTTTCACCAGTGAAGAAAAATGAAACAATGGAAAAAAAAATGGAGAAATATATCAGATTAAAAAAAGAAAAATCATTTTTGTGTTAATTCAACCGAGAAGGAGCTTCACTCCCCAACGTCAGTGGCTTACAAGCGAGCATGTCTCATACTGGACTTTTTACTGGAACGGTGAAATATATAATGAAATTCAACAAGGAAACTGGAAAAACAGCCAAATTGGTGCAGCAAAGTGGTTAATAGGATCATTAGCCTACTCGCTGTATTTTTTTGGACATTGTGTGCCTGTACCGTAGTCCTCGAGAGCAGATTGCAGGAACAGGCTGACAGTTACCCGCTAACTCAGCAGTGCTGGGTGCAAACTGCCATCTTCCTGTGGATTTACAGCTGCCACTTCTGCTACTTCAATTAGTTCTATAGCACACAGATGTTGCTTAAATGTTGCTGCTAATGATACTGCAATAAGCGTAAGATTCATGCCATATTTTGAGGCACGTAAATTTCTCAAGTGGCACAATTAAAGTGGAAATATTAGGTGGGGAGAACTTGGCAGTCTCTCGAACTTGGAAAGCGCACCCGCTATGCAATAATGGGTCAAAAATTCATTCAAGTTTTACTGCTGTTCAGAGTTTTAAAAGACTTTTCACAGTTGAATGCAAAGTAGTAAAAAGCAGAGTATTAGGAAATGAGAATGCTGTTCTGTTATTCAGACATGACTTTTAATTTCAAATTGAAATCACATGCCTACCTTCCTCTGCCATCGCCGTGCAGTGCCGCAATCGAAAGAGGCGCTTGGAAGTAAGAGGAATAAATGAAAAGTTTTCATTAATAATGATTTAATTGCTCCGGCTGTACGGAGGTTCGGCATGTCGGTTGTGTTAGCAAAAAAAAAAAAAAAAAAATTGTTTCCCAAATCACACACAGAGACAGCATCAATCATTTCTGAAGCCAGATGTAGCCTCCAAACTGCAGCCTGACAACACATCTCATGTTTGTGCAGCCACCAAGCAATTATTCTTTCCATTATATCTCCCAATGACAGATCTCCAAACCCAGGGCTGTAAAAATTAGAGTTTGGGCTTACACAGTTGTGTCAGGTCTTAAAAAAAAATAAGAAAACTTATCATGGCTGCAGTGTTTATGAGCTTGTCAAAGTACATGTACATAATTTTCATCAAAATTTCTTTTACCTCATTTCCAATCCTTCAGGATTAGATTTATCAGCAGCTCATTCGGCGCAGCGCTGTGCCCGAGCGCTTTCCCATGTGAGAGCAGGACCTGAGGACAGCCTCTTGTTTTGTCCGTATTTGTGAAGCCTGCCAGCACTGCTTCACCTCAGACGTTGTTCCTCGCCTCGTGCTCAGATTGTTTGTAAGGCCCTGCCATGGGATGCCCAACAAATTTGAAGCGTAATTTTTTAAGATGGTTTTAAGCCCCATCTCTTTTGGAGAGTGAGGAAACGTGCGTCACTACGAATGCGTTTTGATGGGAAAGAAGAAGCGGTGGCAGCACTAAATGTGGAGGTAAACCCAAAGAAAGGCAGCTGGGAACACAATGATTATTTCAATTTAATTTTTCTTTATTTGTAGCAGGAAAAGATTAGCAGGCGAGCACTGATTTTAAAACTTCCAGTATATGCAGTATTTAAGGGCTGACGTTGCATGAGTAGGGAAGCAATCAATGACAAAAAAAGGACGCGTCAGGCAGGCAGGCATCGTTCCCTATATCTAAATTACTTATTTTCTCCCAGTGTACCCGAACGTTTCCATTTCTCTGCATGGCTCCATCCCGCTCCTGTTCTGGATTATTTAGCAGCAGATCTCACTGATGCCAGCTTTTCTTATTGCAAGGAAGGAGGGCAGCACGTTCCAGCCGACCTGGGAGCAACGCAAGGGGATGCATGTCATGCTGGCAGTGGTGGAGAGAGGAGCATTACTGCTGGGTCTGCTTTGTGCTGCACAGGCACACACCATCCTCCTCATCCCCCATTGCGAAGATGACATGTCACAGAGGAGGGGGTGCCAGGTGGGGCTTGGAAGGGCTTGGAAGACATTTGGCAAAATTTGTCTTTATTTATCGTTATTTCCCCATCCTCCTGTTGTCCTGCATCACAGCCCACAGTCCCCACACATGAGGGCATGGTGTCAATGGGTTTCTTGTTCCCTGGCCAAGCTGTCAGCCACAGAAAATCATTTGATTTGTAATAATTATTTCGTGTTGAGCTGGATTTACTGCGTAACTGTTGTTTCTATGAATGGCCTTGCTGCCAGGGTCAAATGGAGTTGATCACTGATTGTGACTATTTACACTTTTAATACCAGGAATTTGGCTCAGGCTGACGTGAATTATTGGTGTGTGCCAGAAATGCATGACTTTTCATGATAACATTTTTTAAAATTACCTTAATTCTACATACTGATATTTCTTTGCAACTTATCAGATGTGGGTTGTTCAACAGGAGGGCGACTCTGGGCTTCTCTGTGCAATAACATAACTAGAATTTAATTTCTGCAAATGGGATTTCTTTTAAAACTAAAACCTGGTTTTGAAGGAGAAAAAAATTAAAAATGAACAAAACTTTTAATGTCAGTTTCGGAAATAAGGCCAAAGAGGTCTCTGTTTTGTATTCATGGAAGCAGAGTCAACATGTGATGCTAATTTTATGGGCTTTCCAAAAATGAATGCCCTTTCAATGTATAATTTACTGTTTCTGTGATTCATCAAAGCTTTTTGTCCTCCAGCACACGAGTGGTCACCTGTGATTTATGCAGCAGACTCAGTAGGTCCAAAGCAGAGTGGAGCAGAGCAGCTTTGCTCTGAGTCGCACCCACCAACTCCTTGCCTAAGTAGCTGCAGCGATCCCAGAACTGTAACTTAATGCATGGCAAAGTTGTCATGGGATTATGCGCTGATTTACTCAGCAACATTTTTGGGGGGAGAAAAAAAAAACAAGCAAATCAAATCTGTGTGGTTACCATGGCAACCAGCAGGTACCCAGTGTGTGCCCTGGGATGCAGGGACTGGTACCCGTTGCCAACAGGGAGCACGGGGCTCCCCAAAAAATGGGAGCAATGCTGGAGCTCCATCCATCCTGACTTCAGCTGCTGATTTCTCATTTCAGATATACTCTCTGTAATCTGCTAGGATATGTAGGCCAGTCTTATTTCCCCACACACACACTCCAGCCTATGTCCTCTTTCTATTTAGGAATTAATTATGATGCTATCTCGTATAACTCATTAGTATCAATTAATTCTTTGCCTTTCATGATTTTATATAGCTAAATTAGATTGCCACTTAGGAACCTGATAATCAGTTTTGGACTCATTTAGACATTGCTTTTTCCCCTCTCCACCCAGTTTCGTGGAGCACTGCGATGCGGGGCTGGGCTGTTGGGGGCACCTCTGCCTCCTCGCTCCACCTGCTTGGCAGCATGAATGCATCCTTCTGAATTTTAACAGCCCTCACTATTTATTTAGGGGCTGTGTTGGATGGTATTCTTACTTTGTCAGAACAGAGATCCCTCCTTCCAGCAGTTGGCCAAGCCATTGAGTTCCCTTCCCGTAAGCTCTCTATGGGGACTGGTAGAAGCACCTGGGGATGTGTGCGTTCTCCTTGTTCATTTTGGTGGGATGCTCCTTGTGAAATCATAGCCTTGCTGGCATCTGCACGGCTGTGTTTAACTGCTTCACTGCTCACTGGCACGCCGCATCCATTCGGGGGAAAAAAGCCGTAATATGATTGAATATATCTGGCAGGACCTGATATTCCCACTCATTTTGACTCCGATCCAGCAGCAGCAAAGGCAATTAAATAACAAGTTTTCTCCGGTAAAATGAGTTGCAAAATGCCCCCAGCTGCATGCTGCAGGAAATACACCTTGGCTTTGCTGATTGCCAGCATGCCTGCACCTGTCCCTGGCTGAGGAGGTCCCGTGCAGCAAGGCTGCTCCCCAGTTGGGCTGTGTGAGGTGGCACAAGCAGCAGGTTTGCATTGCTGGCAGTGTGTGGGCCATCACTGGCTCACTGCAGCACAGTACGTTCCTGGTGCTTCACAGTCTGCCACATCAGGGCCCTGGCTCGGCCCTTCATTGCAAATGCAGACTTAGATCCTGTAAATGTGAGTTGGTTAAATGAGATGGCCAAATGTTGCTTGCAAACAAAATTCCAGGAGGCCAGCTCGTGTGAAAATGGACCCTGAGACAGAACTGCTGACCCTAAAATGCCACAGGCATAACCCTAACCATGCAACTACCAATGGGCAACGCTGCATTAAAGATGGAGCTAGTTGGAAGCAGCACTGGATGAGGTGCTGTAGGCTGCACTATGCATGTGTGTGCACCAGGAAAAAGGAAGCTGATGGGTGGCCTTTCCATCACCAGATATTGGGTAAGTATTGACAGAAGTATCCAGAAAGTCTCAGGAAAAGGTTTTGTCTGAAATCGCTGTCCTGCATTGCTTTTTCCTATGGCAACTTTGGGAGAGCCCAGGGGCTGCTGGCAGGGGCTGCACCCATCATTTTTTTCTGAATATGCATGTCTTCTGGCTGTTCAGTCTGCTGACCTGGGTTACTTTAACTATTTCTTTTTGTGTAGGCAGTTCTATTCAATGGTCAGATTATATGCTGTGTATTTCTGTGTATTTCTATGAAATGGCTGGAAGTTGCATTTCCCGTAGTATTCTATGGGTTGTCAAGTTCTCTTCTGAACAAATTATGCGTTTAGAGTTAATATGTTCATAGAGCTACTAAGCAAAGGAAATGGTATTATCTACTTTCAAAATGCTGAATGGGTGGTTTGTGGTCACCACGTCCTTCAAGATGCTAAAACTGGCGGATCTTATCCTTTCAAATCTATTTTTTATTCATGGACAGGGAGAGGAAAACACATTTTCTGCTCTTCCAGCTCCCAATCGGGTTTTCAGTTTCAAGTGAATTAGTCATTGACCTGAACCAGACAAATACATTGAAAGGAACAGACATTCCTGCGCTGTTGCTGGAAGGGCTGTCACAAGGTTTGTCACCGTGAGGCAGAGGGACTGAGCCCATGCAGAGGGGTGGGCAGCCCATCCCACCAGCAGCACCACATACCTGGTCAGTGGCTCTTACTGCCCTGCTATGTATCAATATTTAATCTTCACATGGAAAATATGGGGCAGAGTAGCCATGACAGCAGACAACGAGAAGGCTTTCTCTTCTCATTATGGTGCCAGAAGACTGCAGGACAAGGGTCATTTCATTAAAGAGAAAATAGAGAGTGGTGGTAGAAAACAATGTAAATTTGACCTTGAGGCAGTCCAGTTGTGACGGCTGAAATATTTATTTTAGCACCCAAACCTGTTGTCTCTGCTCTTCCTTATATTTGAACTTGCTACAGGAGTGGTGAGCAGTGCAAGGGATGTACAGTTCACACACCAGAGTTATTTATGTCAGTTTCCATTCAGAATGGATAATTTCAGCATAGAAAAAAAAATGTTTTCCTGACCCTGATTGAACTTGTGGTGTCCCTATTGCACAAAAACACCACGTCCCTGCCCTTCCTCTGCCAGCCCCATCCTACTGCCCTGGAAACACAAACTCTTCTCTACCAGTTCATGGCTGATGAGTCCCATCGCACGGCCTGGTGTGCTCCTGCAGGTTATTTCCCTCGTAGTAGGGGCAGCACCCAGAGAGCAAGCGTGCTTGATTTGCTTCTGCTAACTGCAGGGTAATGTAACAAACAGGGTAGTGTAACAGGGTAATGTTAACAAAAAGATTTAAAAGAACTTTTCTCAGATTTTTGCATTTACATGAACAATGTGAGCGCTCTGTAATTCATTACACTAACGTGTATCTGTTACTCTTTGAGGCATTCTAGTTTTGTGGTTGTGACATCTTAATGCTACCTAAAGCAGAGCATTTCGAGCGTCTTCATCTTCTTTATCTGCATAACTTTTGTCTGTTTCCAGCTTCCGAAGGCTCTCCCATCCATATGGATCACATAAGTCACCCACAGCAGACTACGGTGTGCAAACATGATGTAGCACTGAGAGAAGATGAAGCATTTGTCTTCCAGCCTCCTCTTTGTCCTACCTGGGGTCTGACCCCTTCCTCTTGCAGCAGTATGGGATAGCAGTTCTCACCTGCAGAGAGAACTGCTGCATTTGATGGCCTACTGCAAGGGTTTTGCTTTCCCACTCAACAGCAACATAAAGCAAACATGAACTGTTTTGCAAAGCAGCATCCCAGCAGCAGTGCAGCCTTTGGCAGCTTAGACTGGTTTGGGATACAATGTGGGACGTGCACACACAAGTGACTGGTCCCCATGTGGTGCAGACATGGCACTGTGGACTGAAAATAAAGAGAAACGAGTGAGAAACATGGATGCTGAATGGTGGGGAAGCTCCCAAACATCATTGCTAGACCACAGGCAACAAAACCTCAAAGTGATTTTACCCGACACCCTGCTCTATGGAGATTTTGGTTATACGAAATTCGAAGGTAAGTTCCTACTATTTTCTTCCCACTTCTACAGAAAAAAATTCATTCCATCGCTTCTGCAAGCATGTATCAATCACGAGGTGCCTGAGCAGGGCTGAGTTACCTCATGGGGCATTACAGCATGAGTGTGATGCCTTCATCCTGTCTCTGCCACCTGCTAAATGGGACTGACCATGTTTGGCATCACAGCAGAGTCCCTTTTGCATGGCTTTCTGCTGGCAGTACTACTTTCTGATTTAGAGCAAACTTTGTGCCCTCTCCCTAGCCCCCACTGTCCCAATAACTGTTTAAGCCTATTTTGTAGACCTTCTTCCTTTCCTATCCCCCTGCAGATGATTAAACTATGATTTATGTTTCCCATGGCTTGACTGCAAAAGCAACAATACAGCAGCTCATCCACTACCACCTTCCTCTCTGAGTTCCTTGGCCCTCAGCTGGAGCAGAGCATAGCAGTGGCTGGGCTCACCTGCTGGGTCTGGTTCCAGCTCTGTCAGCTCAGTTTCCTTAAGATGAAAAAACAGGAATTCCATTTTGTAAAAATGCCCACTCTTCAATTTCACTAATGTCCAGGAAGGAAGCCCAGGGCTCTTCCAGAGCTACCTGTTCAGCACGGCTGCACTGTGGGATTTTCCAACATTGACTCACAGATGTACATACCTGTCCCTTTCACCTGATGTAGGTGAAACTGGTGGTGTTCCATCTCGAGTGTGTTTTGGGAGCTTTTATCCCAAACCAATCTACACTTTGCTGTTTTCTTCACACAGCTGACTTTTCCAAACTGGTGTGTAAGCCTGTGAAGCTATCCTGGTTTTATTTCTGGCTGTGGGCCCTGGCCCCCCAGGCTGCCCAAAGTCTTGCTGCAGCCTGCCTGCTGCCCCATGGAGAGCCTACTGCTGCCCCAAGGAAGGGCATGGTGTAGCAGGGGGGCTGGACAGGCTGCTGGAGAGCTGGCATGCTCAGAGATGGGACTCCCTGCTGAGCTGGAGTGGCTCCTACTGTACAGCATGGCTCCTATCCTTTTCAGTACTTATATCCCCTTCTTCACTGAGTGACGCTTGGTCTGCCCAAAGAGCCTTGCAAGACAACGTATTGCAGGTTCTGAATTATTATTTCTAGTCATTATGATTTCAAGTGCTTCCATGTCTGACCAGGTTGATGCCAGCATCCCGCTGCCCGCTGGCACCACAGCCAGGCCGAGGCAATGGCAGCTCTGGAGCCCTGTGCCCAGGGCAGCCCCGCTCTGTGCAGCTCCCCCACATCTTCCTCCCGTCTGATCTCCTTCTTCCCCTTGCTGTCCCTATGCTAATCCCATTGTCACTACGGGACAACTTCAGAGCTTGTTGGCTGCATTACACAGACCAATTCTAGACTCAGTTTCCATTTCTGATAGTGTGGTTGGTTGGTGGGCTGCTTGGTTTTGAGCAATCTATACAACGCTGTGAGCTCTGCCTGTTTGGAGCAGATCTTACTTGCACTCACCATTCCCAGTGGTCTGGGACAGTTAATGCCTTCCTTTGTTACATAGAAGTTTCTCAAATCTTTTCATTTATCTCAGGGCAGGTGGAAAACAGTGTCACATCACAACAGAAGTCCTCTAAAAACTTCAGGCAACAAAAATTACCGTTTAGTAACCAATTTTCTATAACTCGTTTCTTCAAGCTGATAAATAAAGAGAAAACAAAAATGTGATAGTACAACAGTAACTTTATTGTAACGTGGAAGGAAACAAAAAGATCATGACTGTATATAGCTTATGTTGCCAGCATCGTATTTTAGCTGGCCAAACTGCACTGGCACTTCACCAATGGGAAGGGGTACCAGACTCACTCTCAGATTCACCTTCTGCTGCTATTGACCTGAGCTGGGAGAAATAATATTTAATTCCTTGTATGTAACAATGACATCTAGCATTATATTATAAGAAAAACAAAGATCATTTGGGTTTGGTGATTTAATGTATGCATTTCAAAGTTCTAGTATAGTTTTTTGTTTATAACCAGAACATTGTGAACATAGCAGTAACGATCACATGGTAAGTGATACACATCAACTCTTTAAAACTTTCTTGTGGAATTTTAGGAACGTTCCTCTTTCATATGCCTTTCCCAAGACTGTTTGCATACTCTTACTCAATACTCGCACTTTTTCTTCCTTTTCCTGTAAAACTTACGGCAGTACATTGTATAACGACAAGTGACCAAAAAAAAAAAAAAATCAATTTGTAATCTGATTTGAGGGTTTTGATTTCCTCTGATGAGTTTAAATTTCATTAAAAGCAACCTTATTCGAACATAAAAGAAATCCTTGAAGGGTAAAACAGGGAATTGTCTCAAAGAGTATAAAGAATCTAAACTCTTTTGTGCTATTTATTCATGGCATTAATTGTGTGGTCCGGCGCGCGGTGTCGGTTGGCAGATGCTCTGTTATCAGGCCCTGCGATCTGCACGAGGAGGGGAAAAAAAGCACAAGGGCTCACATTCAAAAATCGTTCTTTGGCATATTGACACTTCAGTTATCAACAGCCCTTATTATCTGCTTAGCAGTAGATCGCAGCTTGCTGGTGACATAATAAGCTACAAATCACTGATGGGGCCTTTCTGCATTCTCCTAATTGTATGTATTCTCTAGAAAAAAATTATCATTGGGCCTCTTGTCTTGATGAGAAATTGACATTTTCTGGCTGATTCTGCGCAAGCACTATGCGGGGGAGATAAGACTTATAGTTGTTTTAAAGGAGTGCAGCCATTCTTTCAGGGGCCTCTTTATTGCTCTAGTTGACCCACTTGATGAGTATGGATTTCATGAGGTCTTTTTCAGCATTTGAACTATAAAAGGTTCAGAATGACACCACCCCTTATAGACAAAAGATAACCTTGCCCTTTGAATATATTGATTCTTTATTAACTAGGCTGTTTAATGCAATGAAATGAGGCATTAGATTGAAGCCTATTTCAAGTGCTTTGAATAATCTTTAAAAGCTTGAAAGACTTTAAAAAGCTGCTCTGCAATAATTGGCATATACTTTTAGAGACTCTATTCCTTCATTTCGATTAAGGAAATTTTATCATCTTCTTCTTTGCATTTCTAAACTTGGCGTGAGCTGACACAACATATTTTCCTGGCAGGGCGATTGCCAAGTTATGGATATAGATGTGTCACGGGTGCTGGATCGCTCTAGGACCTGTCGTTCGCAACACAGAATGTGTGTTTTATTTTCTTTTGTATTTTCTTTGTATTGAATGTTAGACCAACCATTTAGGCACTTGTTATTCAAGCCTTTGAAACGAACCTAAAAGGAACAGTGCCAGTAGGCATCATGCAGACTTTCATCCCCGTAAAAAGTCTTATTTTTAGTGGAGCACGTCTGATTGTGCCAGTGGTTAGACGTGATATGCAGGTACATACTCAGAGTGAAATGGCTGTCAATGCAAAATAATAGTCGTAATCAAAAGTGCTCTCTATTTTTAACATCAAATATAAAAACGATGGAAATATTGGAAGAAACACAGTTAAATACCCTGGGTTTGCTTCTTTCTAGAATGTAGCTACAGCATGCTGCAGTTCCTCATCGCACTCCATCATTGAACTACAGAAGCACAGGGCACCGAAGGCACTCTACCTGTCATGTGGCGAAATACACCCCTGTACGTACGTATTTTTTCTTCCAAGCTTGGTTATCTCAGTGCCTTCTTGACGTTTCCAGCAGCCCCTGGTAGTGCTGGAGCAGAAGTGGCCTGGTGAACTGCCTCCTTTACCAAGACATGTGCTCAGCTTCAGGTCGGTGCTGGAGCCGCCTCCCATGCACACGTCCTGTGCCCAGGAGGTTTGACTCGTGCCCACCTCAGCACATTCACACTCAGGTACATGATAAGCACACTACACATGCTGGAGTCCAAGGGACAACATACTTCAGTGTTATAATTATCAAAAACATTTGCTTTCTTATCAGCATTGAGAAAACAAGCAGGTTGACCTTCGGTGCAAAAGCACTGCATGGAAAATTTGGGTTACGCTGCGTTTAAAATAACTTTTCCTGTTGACAGAATCTCACAATGCCATCTGAAAATGGAACAAAAAGAAGCAGCTCTGCCGTTACCTTTACATACAGGCTGTCTGGGACGCATCACCGTGGCGGAGCAGCGGGCTGCTGCCTTCCTTCCCAGGATCCTGGCTTTTTCCCAGGGAAAACCTATTTCGTGGCTTATGGTTTTTAATTGAGACGTGAATACAAGCGCTGGTTGTTAGAAATGAGAGCCCTGGTGCTGCATTCTTTTGTTTTGTGTTTGGTCCGTTGTTTTTTTTTTAATAATCAAACCAGATAAACTTACTAAAAAATGAAATTCACAGACAAGAAATACTTTAATTAAATATTGTGTAAAATGAACATTTTTTTTTTTTTATACAGTTAAATATATGAAAAAATGTACAGATAAAACAATCTTATTGTAGGGTCTTTAACAGTAAAATCTACCATTTAGTGAAGCTTTCCGTTCGGAGACGATGAAGCGATGGCTGCTCTAAGTAATCTAAAACACAAACAGGTTGCAGTTATGAAGAAACTTGCAAATGTTTTTAACATGTACACGTGACCTCTTCGTTAGCTCAGAACCTTATTAGACAAAATATAACTGAGGCAATTCAGTTCCAAAGTGACTTCTCAGGCTTTTCCACTTAGCTAAGCCTTATTGGTTATCACCAAATAAATGCGTAGGGCATTTCTTGGCTGTGACACACTGTATCATTCTTTTAAACCTTTAATAAACACTTTACTAAAATGTGCATTTTTTGCCCAGAAAGGAAAAAAAAAAAAAAAAAGAAAAAGAAAAAGAAAAAAAAGAAAAAAAGAGATCCCTCCTTTTTGGTTCAGACCTTAATTCTGCTGCAGTTTGCAGAACGTTTTGCAGTGCTGCATTTGCAAACCATTTAGTGCAAAGTAAAAGAAAACCAAAAACATTTCTCACTATGGATTTGGCACTAACAGCCACGAAACACGATGGAGGTCATTCCAGTTTAAAAAGTACAGTTATCTGTGGGTCTATTACAAAAAGTTCCATAAAAAAAGCGAGAAACCGAAATAAACAAACCCCAGGCATTTAAAAATCACGTGTGATCCTGATCTCGAGTGAAACTTTTCTCTGTTTTAAACAGTGCAGGGTTCGGGAGGATGCAGAGTGCAGCAGAAAATAGACACATAAAGGAGTGATAGAGTTGTACACCGGGTTTGTGCTTTTCTTTTACACCAGAAATCATCCAAATGAAGTAGCGGTTAACAATTGTGGTGTAAGCCTGTGATAAAACAGCACAAAAGTTCTTCAAAGAAGTTCACTTTTAAGGCATCGGAGAAGTTAATGTGGCAAACGTTTTAATTAAAACATCAGAAGTGAATTTATTTTAAACTTTTAGGCCTCTGACTTTTCCCAGTAAACACAGTTCAGCTATGTGGCAAAGTCATGGGTGGCAGCTAACAACGATTTGTTACAGCCTTTGAAATAAAATAAAATAAAACAAACAAAAATAGTAAAAATAAACGAAACAAAAGAGAATAAAAGGAAAATAAAGGGGAAAAAAAAGAAAAAAGAAAAAAGGGGGGAAAAAAAAGCAACCACAAAGCAGATTCCTCTTTTTTGTGGCTGTATCACATGCACATATTCTACTAGTATTCATTACAGCCATGTGGCACAAATTGGATTTGACTATACAACAAACAACTTCTTTTTCAAAATTATTTGTTCTGATAACTTAAAAATCATATAAAAATAAACGATGAATTTGACTTTTCCTCAAAAATAATAAAAAAAAAAAAAAGAAAGAAAGAAAAGAAAGAAAAGGATGGAAAGTCCAAATAATAGCAACTTCACCAAGTACGAATGAAATGCACGGACACTGATTTACTTCAAAGAAAAACATGAAGGCAACTGCTGTTGGCTGAATGCTGCTCTCAGCATCACCATACCAGGCCATGACAAAAACCAATACATACAAGAAAAAAAAATGATGAAAAGCAATATACAAAATTTCAAAGATAAATACAATATTTATAGTTGATATGTTACAAAATAAATTCCCTTAGTGACTGCAAGTGTTTATGTGAAAGAAGGTGTTGCGATGGGTAAGACTATTTTATTCCTTACAGGCTTCATAAGGAATAAAATTTGCTTTTCTAAATATTTAAGTGGATCTGAAAAAAATTCAAGACAAGTGTATAAATATTTAGCTACAACTTTGGCAAAATCACAAAAGTCTACAATTTTATAACCACATACAAAACACATTAGGGAAGAAGGATCTAGAAGTCAAAAGGACAATTTTCTGGTACAAGAAACATAGACTTCACAGTAGCCTAAGAATGCAATAGTATACAGTGCTAGCAAAAGTTGAAAAAATGTTGCAGATCACACTTGCTTAACAGGAAGCTCTAGCAGTGGAAGTATAGGTTTTTACCAACAGACAGTAGCAATTTTTTCTCTGTCAGTGTGCTTGTTGAAGGCAAGAGAATTCAATATCAAAGTTACAATTTCTAACTACAATAAGTTACAAAGTTCCATTTCATTAAGATGAAGTTAAGCAATGATAAACCCTCCCGCGCCCACCCCCGCCCCGGTGTTTGTTCCGACCATATATTCATCCTTCTTCCAGTTTGATGGCTCATGACCTCCTTGGCCCCCTTTGTTCCACCACAAAAAAATATTTCACATTATAGAGATACACAACCATTGTGAATCTAGTTATGAGTACAGAAAAATGTTCGGAGGCATTTTTCATCAGTGTTTCATGATAATCAAAATGGTGCATCCACAAAGTTTCTCCCAACACATAGCAAGTACTAGACATAGCCAAGACGTAATCAGAAACTTTATACAAAATAGGCGTCGCTTTTTCCTTATTCTTCAGGACTGAGAAATGTGAAAATATGAGAAAAAATTCAGTCAATAAAATGGAATTGTTCATGAAGAAGTAGGTTGTTTGCATGTAGATTCTTAATAGTTTAAATAAAATCTTTAAACAAAGTCTTTTTTTTTTTTTTTTTTTTTTTTTTTTTTTTTTTGTAGCATTTCGATTTGTTGCTGATTCTGTTTGAAGACACTGTTTCCATCAGCATGTCTTAATATACTAAACGTGTCCCCTAAGCCCATCCTTGAAGCTTGGTGCTACGGTAGGTAAACAAAATGACTTTACATTGGCGGGACTACAAGCCCGGACATAGCTAAAAGAAAAAGAGAAAAACCGGCTGTTATTGCATGCTGTAGAACAAGGCACGTCTGGCTCGCGGCGGGCGGACATGGAGCATCACATGGGGTGTCCCCGTTTACACAGCGCTGTGCAGCCCGTTGGCATCCAGCACTGCGTGGAACGGAGGAACACTGCACAAATGCTTTCCCAACGCAGCGCCCTTGCACTGTTCCAAAGGAGATCCCAACACTCTTTTGTTGGCAGAGCTCTGTTCGCAGCCAGCCCTGGGGACAGCCCGGCCCAGCAAGCAGAGCCTCGCAAACCTCCGCTTCCTCCCCAGAACCGGAGCCTGAGCAGAAAACCTCCATCCCAACGTTCTCCTAATTGCACTTGATCACAATAGCAGGGCCAAGCAAGTCAAGGACTCTCTAAGATCAAAGCCGAGTGCTGTACACCTGCTCTCAAATCCATACACCGACTGCTATAAAAAGGCACGAGATTAATATCCCTATCCCGCCATCTCGTTTTTTCCTCCAGTTTAACACTGAGATGCCAAAGCCTGCTGCTTTTTCTCCAGTTAACTCCTTGGTAGAAACATAATTTAGACTGTCTTTAATTGTAGCATTGTTTAATTTTTGCCATAATGATATTTCTCATTAATTTATGTACAACAGATATTAATAAATTTGTTCTTGTAGCGATGTGAACTTCAATTTCTCACTTCATTAATTTCAACAATATTAATTTATTTCAGATTCCCTGGTACAACTTTATGGTTTGGAAGACTTGTGTACACACACATTCCGACATAGCAGAGTCCCCTACAACAACCAGGAGCTACAGTTATAATTTCATTGCATGTTTCAAACCTGAAGTGGGACAGAAGTCACACGACTGGAAACAAAATAGCTCGTGAATGGTGATTTATTTACAGAGACTGCTTCCAGCAGGAGCACTCAGTCTGCATCTCACGCTTCCATTGAATATTCAGGTAAGGGAAGCACGGAGCTCTGTGGCAGCCCTTCACAGGTTGGGTTTCTTTTCACTTTTTGGCCTCCCATCTCATTGGGGAGCAGCTGTGCCATTCACCCAAGGGTGTCCTGACCCGAAGGATGGGAAGGGGAACCCTCACCCTGGGCACTTGTGACCATGAGAGCACGTCCAAAGCCAACTGGATGTCTGTTCTATTACAGTACAACCTCCAGCTACCCTGGAGAGCAGGATCAGCACAGGTCATCTCAAAATACATTGCGCTTCTGTATCCTGCATTCATGTTCAGCTGGTATCCATCACTTTGCTCCATGTCGGGGTGCTGGGGGGACATGGACTCTGCCAGCATGCTGAGTACAGTGTGAGCGAGCAGTGCTCATCTGCTCTGCTCTATTCTCACATGAAAACTTTGCAGAAAAAAAAGAATCCAGATTTTTCTTCCAGAAGTTGTGTGCAGAAATGTGCTAAGAGCACACAAATACCTGGCAATAATACCCTGTATGTTTTAATCACATGTTTATTGAAAGTCTCATAATTAGCTTCTGATTTAGAATCATAGAACCATAGAATGGCCTGCGTTGAAAAGGACCACAATGAACATCTCGTTCCAACCCCCTGCTATGTGCAGGGTCACCAATCAGCAGCCCAGGCTGCCCAGAGCCACATCCAGCTTGGCCTTGAATGCCTCCAGGGATGGGGCATATTTGTGAAAATATAGGTAGCTGCTGCATGCTTTTCAGGACAATAAGGGCTGAAATCTTTTGTTTAATCCATTCAGCTGTTTTTGTCAAATTCCATCTGTTGCACAATGGGGAGGTGATGCAAAATCGGTGCTCTAGTCTTTTGTTTCACTATTTATTTTAGTTGTGACATTTGACAGTCGTGAATTGCTGCTCTCTGGTTCTTTCTGTGCAAATTGATAGCAAATGCCTCCCTAAAGAGAAACAGGGTGGCCAGTGTTTAAATAACAATAGTTTCATCTGGGCGGAGACCAGAAAATTAATCAGGATGCAGTTTTAAAAGAATTTGCTCTGTGTTACAGTCATAAGGCTTATCCAGAGTGCACTACCTTTCAAAGTCAATTACAGGAAAATTACAGTTGAAAACTGAATTCTGAGCAAGGTAGTACTTTTGTGCAAAAAAAAAATACTTTATGCCTTATATGTCCATTGTTTTGAACAGGAAAAAGCTCTCTGCCCTAAGGAACCCATATTCTAGCATCCTGCTCTTAAGAAACATGGAAGTGCTTAACTTTCTGATCATAGGCTCTCTAGTGGAAGTCATACAAAGTTAAGAAGGTTGTGTTTTTTTGGATAGGGCCCAAAGGCCCCATTCTGTAGGCTTACAGGAGCGAGTCATACTTGCAGTGCAATGCTCTCTGCAAGCTGCAGTTTCCAAGTTTTGACCCTAATTGCAGTATCAATTGGCAAAGGATGCATGTATGCACAACACAGCCCGAGGAGGAATGGATTGTGAATGTAGCAAGGAAGGCGACTACACCTTAGCACTGATTTCATTGGTTTGTCTTCTTTTTATACTTGTGAATTTTTCCTACTCTCTTTCTTGAATCTCTTTAGGAAAATATTGAGTCCCTATGTTGGTTACAGACCTCTCTATGCTCAGTCCTTGGCAGTCATCTCAGAAGAACCAAGAGCAGAATCTTTTTTGCACAGACAAATCCCACAGGGGTGTACTTAGCAAGAAGTGCTGCAGTAAACACCCCAAAACCCTATAAAAGCACTGTCCTTGTCAAGGGCTGTTGCATATAAGGATTTGCCATATTCTCATCTGACTGTCTGTTCACGGTGATAACAAACTTCGATATGAAAAACAGGGAGTTGTATGGCCTGACTGTGTCAGCATGCTGATGCTTTGCCATAGCCAACCACCTTCCATGGCACTGGGTAAAAAACAGCTGATTATTTCAGAATTATATAGGCAGAAAATGACAAGCAACGATAGAGAGGACATCCTGCTCCAGGTTAAAAGAGCACGTCATCCTCTGCTACCCAGATCCATCAGCTGCAGGGTTCACCTTAAAAACAATCGCTAGTGACCATGAATTTTTTGCTTCTGTCTCAGTTTGACCCAGTGTCCACGGCCATTGCTAATGGTGCTCTCAGCTGTGCAGAGAGGCTCTGTTGATTGAGGACCACCGCGGCCCTGATGGTCTTCAATATTCTGTGTTTTATTTTAACATACAAAATGTGGTCTGACGTGCTGATCAGAAAACTCTCGAGCCTCTTGTACAGTGCTCAGGTGAGTAATTAACCTTTAGAAAGGGCTCTGTGTCAAACAGTACCTAGGAAAATAGGAAGTAGAAATACCCTGCTCTGCCAGCAGCTCAGACTGACTCAACTGGGCAGCTCTGGTTGGATAAAAATGCTGATGCCCCTCGGCACGGTGATGAAGGCACTCACATGGATGTGTCAGGTGCAGTTTGATTTTCTCCCACACAATCCAAACCCACAGATTTTACCCCAGCTGCCCTGTCCCAGCTTTCCTCTGTAGGTGAAGTGCTACCTTGCATAAGTAATCTGAGCTTTTGCCACAGCCTGGAAGTTGGTGCTGTAATTATCAGACCAGAAAGACTTTCCTGGTATTACTCTGTCATTTTCTTCAACACAAGATTTGGTTTTGCTGTCTCAGCAAGGTGAGGACAGCTTGACTTTTTTTTCCCCAGATCAACACCTCAACCCATTTTCAGTTTGGCTGCTGAACAAAAAATAAGAGATTTCTGCACAGCCTCTTGTTCAGTGCTCAGAAAGAGAGTAATTAAACTTTAAAAAGGGCTCTGTGTCCAACAATAACTAAGAAAATAGGAAGTGGAAACCCCCTGCTCTCCCAGCAGCCCAGGCTGAACCTTCTAAGTGCCCTCGTGTTTAAGAAGCTTCACATGCTGAGTACTGCAGGGACAGCTCTGTAACATACCGGTTCAGGTCTCTGGGGTATGTAACAGAAATCCTTAGAGCTTTAGCAGCACCTGCAGGAGGGAATTCACTGTGGGCAATGCCAGGTCTGCCGCTTGGGTCACAGCACCCTGAGCACGGGGACAGCTGGGCCTTCAGTTTTCACCTGCTCAACTAAGTCAGCACTGGTGCACTCAAAATGGGCTGCCAGGATTTTACACAAAGGGCATTTTTCAGCTGAGGGTGACAGTGGATGATTATTGGGAGGGCTGGAGGTGCTGGAGGAGATTAGGGCTCGGTGTCTGTTGGGAATTGGGCATTCTGCTCACACTCTTCTGACAACCCCACTCTGCAGTTACCTAGATCTTATAAGCACCTGAAACCTTGGATAGCAAATGGGAAGCCCTTTACTCACATACTGAAATGACAACTATTTAATTTTTAAATTCAAATATTCTTTTAATTTTTAAGCTTTATATTTTTATATGGAAGAAAGTAGGATTATTTTTACAAATGGATCATCTTCTCTAAGAATATTGCTTATGCTTGGTCTGGTTTTCTATGTACTGCAACATAGAAGAACTTCAACTACAAAGACTTATGCAGTGGCATAAATTGTTAATCTAATTACCCTTTTCTTTAACATCCACCCTACAATAAGATTTTTTCAGGTCCTTCATTGACCTGAGTGCATAATAAGCTCTCAAATGCTATCTTCTCAGGACCAAGAAGTTACTAACAAGCTATGATACAGGGACATTCATTCTGAGACACTGGTTTGGAATGGTAGGACCGTTGGTGGGCAGTCCGTTCTGTGGGATGAGCTCTCTTGGAAGTGCCCTGAGGTAGATTTCACAGAACACAGGTATCCAAATTCAGCAGGCAGTCTGGCAAATTGCAATGTATGTCTTCACCTGTTTGTCAGTGAGTGCTCATCTTGTTACGGGTATCGTGACAACGCTACAAATAAAAAAGAGTTACCTATCTTAGCTAAGAAAGTCAAGAAGAGTCGCAACCCCCAGGTGACATTGTCTGCAGCACTTTCTGATTCCTAAATTTCACTGAGTTGCAGTGCTGCCATGTGGGATAGATTCTTTGTTTGGAAAACACAGGCAAGCAAACCTTTTCCATGATTCTAATGAATGGGACAGCACTACCTTCTCGACTTTAAAATATGCCACAAAAGGGAACGCGTCTTTGCTCGTATTTCTGTTCTTCCACAAAACGTACACTGTATCGTAGTTTCTCCTGCCCCACTACCAGCAGGTGAACAATTTTCAAATTATTCATTATGCTACACCACACGAATTTATGCAGATTAGAAAAAAAAAAAAAGAGAGAGAGAAGAAGTAGTTTGTAATTGCCTAATTCAATTAAAGTACTGGATATTCACTTATGGAAGTAACAAATATAACACTGGTGAGTGAATTACGGCTCAGAGAGCATGCAAATCCACTGCACAAGTGGCTAGATGGTGCAAGGGAAGTTTTGCTCAATGAGTAAGAGCTTAACTTGATTTCTCCTAATTTGGAGCACTTGACAATACCTATTGCATCTCATGTATAATGAGGAAATTGCACACATTACGCTGGAATGTTGCTGTCTTGAAACATCCATATGACTGTATTCAGAGATGTATAAGGAAATGCAAGGAGTAGATAAAACCTCCAAGAAGCACCAGGGGATACGTTCTTACTTTAATATTCAATGTACGAAATCTTGAGGGGAAATGTCACAACAACTGGAGTTTTCTGAACAGTAAGTATTAAAACTGACCTCAGATTTGCTTAAAATCTTAGCGTATCATATGTGTTGTTCTACTTCCTCTACATCGTCACGAGAGCGTCAGAAACCAAAAAAGACAGTAAGGTACCTTTCTCCAATATAAACCATCAATAGTTTTAGTGTATGTACCAGAAAGCAATACAAAGAAAATTGAGAGATCCGGCTCACCTTGAAGTCCATTTCCATTTGCACTGGTGCAAGATGGTGGAGGAGAGGCTTGGGGCCTGACAACAGGAGCAAAGGCGCTCTTTTGTTTCACTGCAGAGATGACATTGGCAGGTGAGAATGAGAAAATGCCGTGTGTACTGCTACAGTTTGAAGGGAGGGTGACCGAAGAGGCTGCCATGGTAGGGCTTGACGGCACTACTGCAATAAAGCAAAAATAATCAGGACTCAGATTGAGGTTTTCACGGCAAACACGGAAAAAGAGAGTGATAGGGCCTTGCCTTTTAAAATATATATATATAATATATATAAATATATATTAAAAAAAAAAGAAATGAAATGCCTTGGCTTGGCCACTCTCTGGATAACAGGCAAACTCTTTTGTGTTGGACTTTTGTTATAAATTGTGCAGTCCAATTTTTTTTTTTTTTTTCTATCTGAGATTGTATTATGGCACAAACAGATCAATTTATTAAATTCATTTTTACGTCCAGCCTCCAGAGTCACCCCTCCTTTTATCCAGTAGCTCACAATATAGAAAATCAAAACAATGCAAGTATTTGATTTTGTAGTAAATATGAATCTATTATGATGATGTGTTACCAAAAATAGACACTTACTGCCATAAGGAGAGTTAGCTGAGGAGCCATTAAGAAATCCAGGGGAACCTGGTACACCTAGATTGGGCATGCCGGCATTGCCATATCCATTCATGCTATTGCTGACTGTGTTGTAATTGGACTGCTGAGGAGTACTGCTCGGAACATATCCTCGCGGGGAAACACTGCTTGTGTTGCGACTGTAACCTACTGTGTTAGAAACCCCCCCACCCCAAAAAAATAATGTTATTTTATAATATAAACTTAGGGCTGGGGGGTTTCCTCATGCATCATATATTACACAGTTTTAATTGATTGCACAGCTTTGCTTTGAGTTGTCTGCTACTGCCCTATCAACTCTTGCAGTTTGAGATAACCTTATCACGCCAACCCTACTTAAATCATCTGCGAGCACTCTATGTTGTCTCTCCTCTTAGCATAGACAGCCAACAAAAGCTCTCTTCGATCCAGCTGTGTCAGTTTGCTTCGCGTTTGTCTTTAGTAGCAATTATCAACAGGCTTGAATCCTGGTTGGTACCAACACACTGCGTGAACTTTCAGACCTTCAAATGCCAGAGCTGGCGAGAAAGACTTTATTGTTTGCAGTGAGTTACTTTAAAAGGCTGTTTTGGGGTCTTCATTTTATGATTGATATTTTTATACTAACAATAAGCTGGCACTTTCATAAGGTGTAGTCATCAGTGAAAACTAATTCAAGATCAAGCACAGAATTTTATAAGGCTTATTAGCTTGGAAATGCATTAAAAGACAATCTCTTATAAGAGGAAAGATAGCAGAATCAGGATTTTAAACAACATTTTTTTCTATCTGAGCAATCAATTTAATAATTATGTTGCAAGCAAAAAATACGGTTTTGAACATATCCAATAATCTGGTCTCACTCCTTTCATTAGTATCAAAATTAATTTTAAATGCAATATGCTACATGCATTTTCAATTACGAAATGTAAATTAAATCAACTATTTCTTTTATTAGTAACATATATGTCACACATGCTTATAAACAAAATACTTTACAATCACAGACATCAAATTAGATTTATCTGTGCAAATACTCAGAAACAGGTGGAGATACCTAGACATAATTATTTTATAATAAACAAACACACTGTATATTTACTGTGAATAATAAAGAGCTTTCTAGGCTTTGCCAATTTCTTTTTCCACCAGAGATGCTTTACGATAACAGTAAACAGAAGAACAGGAAGAATTAGGTATTATGAGAAAGTTAAAGATGGCATTTCATCGTGCGCTCAGACATACAACAAGGAGAGAAAGAGGTAAAACACAGCGCTGACATTAGCCAATATTAATAGGCACCGTCCAAACACAGCCGACAAGGATTAACTCTTGAAAACCCACATACCTTGGTCATTAGCTTGTGATGTTTCTGAAACATTGACTGCTAGCTGGCTGCTAAACGAGTTCACTCCCATCATGCCAGTATGAGCAGGAGTGTTGGCTAGAGTAGGAATCTGGTTGTGATTGCGTGGCACGCTGTATAATGCTTCAGCAATGTCAGCTGCTCGTTTCAGAATTATTTCCTATAAAGACACAGAATGATTAGTAACAGCTTGGAAACATTTGTCCAAAAGCTCGAAGTTCTCATAATGTTAACATCCACGGAAGAGATTCATGTAATGCGAAGGTAAGCCTGGGGATTTTGCTTGCCTCAAATGAACGTTTCTATACCAAACCACTATATAATGTGACCCAATGCAGGATGCTTAAAGAAATAAGGAAATTAATACAAAATTACAGTCTAGCATTGTAAGCCATGTGACAATTGTAAACACATATTTTCTTCATCCAGCGCAGTAGATGTATTTCCAGCAGTTCGCAAAAGGCGGTAGGTTTTATTCGGTCTGTTTAGCAGATTTATT
>NC_139411.1:33537500-33540000 GCF_905368555.1 Meleagris gallopavo
CCCTACGTGAAATGCGTCGCCTTTGAAAAACCTTCACTCTGTCTCCAATTATTGTAACGGTGAATATCTGATATGAGCTGCTAGTGCGTTCACAAATTAAAAGAGAAACCTAATGATATTGCTTATGTTCATGCTGAGCATTAAAAGGTAATGTCTAAAAGGTTTTATTGTGTTAATAAAACTCCGAGGTGGTCAAGACTTGATGCACATAGGAATAGAATGCAAAATAATCAGTCATAATGTTATGACTTCATTTTTCATTTGTGTTTTCAAGTTTGCCTTGAAAATCTTAGATTGCGCTACAAGAAAAAAGACAATATTATATCAAAGAAAAGGAAAAATTATAAGCATGACTTATCTTTAATGTTTTACATCAAAATGGAATTTCTGTGATACGTGTCATGTGCATAAACAACACAGGCAGCTTTTGTCTTTGTTGAATTTAAATGAAAAGTCCCTCTAGATATTAATATGTGGACTTCATTTGTTAGCCTGCTAAGTCAGGGACTTATAACAAAAGCTTTGTAAACAAAAGATTAAACTGAATCGAGCTTTCGAAAATGAAAGGAAAACAAGAGTCAAATAATCACAGATCAGAGTGGGGCTGCTTAGATTGAAATCACTACAAGCTACTGGAGTGGAAAATGTTTAATTGAACTGTTTCATTACGCAGGAAGTTTATGTCCCTCTTGTAGAATCCAAAATATTTGTATCCAAAAATCCCTTCTCTTTCTTTAAAATACAGTTCTGCAAGCATCAGATGCGATCTTAAAGGTTGTTGAATAACTTCATGGCAAAGAGTGAATGCAGAAAATAATAGGTCAAAGGTAAGAATTCAGGTTTGTGGATTTTGCAGCTTGATGTACCTACTGAAGATGCTGATACATTAGACAGAGTTTGTATGTGGCATTATTTTTGCAAGTGATAAGTAGTATACGGCACCGCTCAGAAACGTACGTGAAATTCAAACAAATGAAAGCTTTTGAGTCCTTACTCACCTTTGGTAACCGTTCGGGATCACCTGGATGTCGTGGAATAACTTTCTGCAACCTCTGAAAGCCATAATCTATGGTTGGTTCATTAAGTGCTAGAACATAAACAGATCAGTCAGTTTAATCAGAGTATATATTTATAAACACGTTGATCAACAAACTATTTTTTAGCACAAACTTCCACGTGGCGCTCAATTTCCTTCCTCAATCTTATCACAGCTACAAACGACATTCTAAAACCTGTCCTGAGGAAGAGTTGTGTTGTGTGGGGTTTTTTTTTTTTTTTTCTTCCTTCACAAAGCAATGATTACTTCTATTTATAATTAGACTGGGAAAATAGTCAAAGGGTTATCCAATATATTGCAAAAATGGTAGCACAGTAACAAAGTTACAGGTCTGGAGGCCATATATAGCAATCACTACAGTCATGATATGATGTCTGCATCATGGGCTGCT
Source organism: Meleagris gallopavo (assembly GCF_905368555.1). Lineage (NCBI taxonomy): Eukaryota > Metazoa > Chordata > Aves > Galliformes > Phasianidae > Meleagris > Meleagris gallopavo. The sequence continues at coordinate 33,538,949 of NC_139411.1, forward strand.
TTCTATACTGGCTGTGGATTTATGGGAAACTGGCAATTATGACATATGTCCAGCTATTGCTAGCTTCAGATTTATCCCTGTGGTCCTTTTTTGTCTAGCATATTGCCTGAGCACAAACCAGGCAGGAGGAGCACTTAATCTTGCAAAGCTTTAATAATCTGTGAATGGCTGACTACAAACTGATGTAGAGCACTATCATTCTACAGCTGCAATCCACTAGCCTCATGAAATTGCAGGCCACAAATAGTAATTAATCTTTTTATCCCTCAAATTGTAATTTTGACTATGAACTGTGCTTGGTCATAAATCAGCAGCACATGCTGCTGTGTACAGTGCATGAATCATGATCCTGACTCAGTTAGACTGCACACATTGTGTTTAACAAGCTTTATAAGGAGTCATAGGGCTTTATTATAGCTCTGCCTGACTCAAACAAAAACTGAGCCTGGAGGCCCAAGGACTAGAGTTAAGATGAAAATACTTATTAGAGTATATTACTTCTTGATGTAGATATCGTTTTCAGCAGAGTAACTCCATGGTGCATGGTGTTACATAAATCAATGGGTTTTCTGAGACTAATAAGAACTGCCTCCATCTATTCATTACTCAGCCTGCAATTTAGGCCATCACTCATTAGTCAGCATGTAATTTGATGATTAACACCGTACAACTCAGCAGGTTTGCGGAGCGCGAGTGAACACAAAGGCTACAACTTACTGGAGGAGAGTCGCAACGTAACATTTGAAAATGCTATCCAAAATAATTGGCCAACATTATTATCAAGCGCTTCAATTATTTGTGTAAACACGCGCAGTACATCTTGTAATCAATGCAAGGAGACGCACACGTATGCACTCAATAACACGACAGAAAGTTGAAGACTGCAATATGATTTGACATTCCATCATGCATCCCGGAGACAAAGGTCCACATAGGAATGTGAAGTAAGACATTTTCTTGTTAATAAAGCATTGATCCGATGTATTGATTTTACATGACATGGCTTTTGCTGGGATTTTGCCCTCCTTTTTCTTTGCAAATAGTAAAGCTCT
>NC_139411.1:33545000-33547500 GCF_905368555.1 Meleagris gallopavo
CAATGAATTTCAATCACAGAACTCGGCAGGGTGAGCCAAGCATTGTGGAATGCATAGGAAATACAAAGGCATGGAGGGGTTGAGCACATCATTCATCAGGAGGCACTCTTGCTTGTTGAAGCAGGACTAATATCCCTGGACTTACTAAGGACAACCTATTTACTGTAAAAAAATAAAGAAAAAAAAAATTAAAAGGCATTTAAGATCTCCCCATTCCATGAAGAAACTGAAAATAGATTTTTCATTAAAAAAAAAAAAAAAAAAAAAAAAAAAAAGCAAGACACCTTTGTCTTTACCTCCCTAGTTTCTCATAATCGCCCAGCTGGTGGGAGGGGAAACAATGGCATTCCCTCACTCGTTTCCATTACAGGCCTCAAACTCTGAGGTCAGTTAATAATTACGATCAGCCAGATGACGGCATAGAGTTTTCCCTAAAGAACCCCTATGAGCAGTGGGAGAACCGCCCCGTTTTGCTGGTCGGGAGGAGAAGCCCACCTCGGCATTCCCAGCGGTGGCATTGTTCCTGCAGTCTGCCTGCCCATTCAGCAGGGCTGGCAGCAAACAATGGCAGCCTGGTGCGACACTGAGCGCAGAAAAGGGGACAGCTCTGCTGCCTTGTTACCAAATAATACCCTCACTGACAACCACTGGATTACATTCAAACACTTCTGTTTACATATCGCGGAGAATACATTTGATTATTGCTTTTATAGCCTTGGTGAAAGTAGGGATACCAAATGTAGTCCTGTGGTGAAGGGAAACCACAGGCAGGGACACTGGCATGACCAGGCTGCTGGCACTGTTTCCCAACCGGTCCTGGTCACCAACCAAGGTAATGGCATGTTTCTTCCTCTAGGAGGGAAAGAATGTAGGAATAAAGAAAGGAAGGATGAAAGCAAGGACTATGGATGGTAAAAGGAATGTGTAAACTCCACCAACTTCAATAGTCAGTCAAGGCAATAAATTTAGCACCATCTGTAGCGCTCATCACAAGTATCTTCAAGACCCTGAATCCTGCAAGGATGCTTGAACTTCTACTGAGGACAACAGGGTTTCCATTTCTTATGTTTCCACAAAAGTCATTACTGACTGAATGAAAGAGGAAAATGGAAGGAAGGAAGCAAGGAAAGAAGAAAGATAAGACGAGGAGAGGTGAGAAGAGGAGAAGCATATAAAGGAAAGAAAGAAAAGAAACAAGAATGAGAAAAGAGCAAAGGAGAAAGGACAAAAAGTTTCTGCAAGCCAAGATGGCAGCACAGCAGAGGCTGCATGTCAGCTCAGCAGTTTCTGAACTCTCAAGCTGCAAATTTGGGAACACACTGCACTGCAGAGTGCAATCCAGGTGATGCAGAAGGGCTGTGCTGGGCTCCTTGCCCCCCCAGCTCCTTGCTCCCCAAGCCACCAGAAATAACAGAAGAATATAGAAACACAGGCAGTCCCTCTGCTTTGCACACACTTTCCCTGAGGATCCCCCAGACACTGCTGGATGGGCTTATGGCCAGACGGACACTTGTCTGTCTCTGCACACCTCTCTGCTCATCTGGTGTGTGGGTATTGTAGGACATCAGCCTTATCTACACTATTTTATTGACATCAGTCTGCTGTTCTTACAGACGTTTAGTCCATGATACTGGATTAGAAAAATGTATTTTAAAATGAAGTACGATGTTCTATTTAGCAAATAGAATTCGAAGTAGAACCACCTGAAGTGCAGTTAGCATATTAGTTAACTTAGTTACCATATCAGACAACATTGCATATTTCAGTCTACTTGAGTATTTTACCATGTAAAATATCCACAAATTTACTATGATTTAAACATATAGAATGAGCAGATCATAAAACATTGGGATCCCCCAGTAAAAGGGCAGATCTTATCAGTCTGTAACACAGAACACTGCAAAGAAGGGACTTTTGTCAGCATTTCAACAGGAAGCAGAAGGGGAAGGAAACCTGGATGGCATCAAACCCTAAATGCTCCAGTCACACCAAGAAAATACCACATTCTAATGCATATGTAAGTATAATAAAACATGGCATTTTATGAAACCAACATGATGTGCGATTAATGTGACAAAATATTCCGCTACAAAAAATAAAATGTTTTGTTGGTTTGGTATTTCACTGCTGTGGTGCCACATCAAAGTAGCTAAACATTACATTTTGACTATTTAATACTCCAAGGTATTTTACTAATTAAGATCTATTTTACTGAAATAAACTGGGCTTCCATCTGTTTTTATATTTGTGGTATGGTTTGGGAGCTTGTTCCTCCACCAGGCCTTATAAACTGATAAATGCCTCTTCCTTACAGACAGCTCTGTACAGATCAGTTTTCTTCCCCTTGCCCCCACACCCCGCGTCACAGACATATGCTGGAGTTCTGTTACTGGAGCCTCTGAGTGCAGAAATCCTTTCTGGCTGAAGCCACGAGCCATGTGATGCGTCTCTGGATTACAGCCTCCCACTTCCACCCTTTCCCAAATAGCTGGTGTGCATC
>NC_139411.1:33552500-33555000 GCF_905368555.1 Meleagris gallopavo
AGGAGAAGTTCCTGTCTCACCGTTCTTTGAAACATCTTTACCCAGCAATAAGAGAAAAGGATGATACCAGGAAAGACAAAACAAATAGCTTTTGCTTACAGTTTTCCTCACTTGTTTTCATTTACACATTACCAAGAGATGCAATATACCAAAACCTGCTAAATTTGCAAAATCTGCATTGAAGACATCAGTTAAAGACATTACTACAAAACAATTCAAAATTCGAAGGCTGTGCACTGAGAGCCAGATTGTCATCTGGTTCAAATCTGCGGCTTTCCTTATGTGCAATGGAATGACACCAGCTCACAACAGCTACAAAACCTGGAACTTACTCCAAGGCTCTTAATTCATTCGCTTTGTATTTTGCTGACAGTGTACCTTAGCTCAAGAGACACACTTCTCGTGATATCCTGCTGTAGCTTTGTCCAATCTGCATTTACAACAGCATTTTTAAGACTCTATAATCTAGACCACATACAGTTATCACTTTTTAGCAAAATGTATTAAATAATATCACTTTGAAATACATTACTAGCACCAAGAGAACCACAGCCACTGCCTCCACGTTTGGTAACTCTGGTACACAGGTGAGGATGTGAGGTTTAGTTTTGCTCAGGTTGTAATTTCTTTGGGGATAGATGGGAAATACAAATGTCCACATCTGTTTGGACTGCACCATTCTGAAATGCTACCTTCACTTACAAGTTACAAGCAAGGGAACTTGGATGGAAAAACATGTCTTTGATGTGTTAACTGTTAAGTCCTAACTTAAAACTACCCAGGAACACACTTTTCCCATTAGATCAAAATTAACAGATAGAAACAGTTGCAGTCTAGTGGGAAAATATTCATCAAAATGCACATCATCTGCACATCGTCTGCAATCTGCATCATCTAACCAATAAGCACTAAGAACTCTGCCGGAATCCCTACAGTCTGTCGAGTAAACAGTTAAAGGCGATTTGTTTTCGAAAGGGAGATTGATTCATTACATCAAATTTATTACCTAGAATCCTCATCCAAAAGCGCCATAAATTAAATTGCTATTTCTCCATTTTTCCCCCCAGCATCTTAGTTAAACTCATTCTTAAATGCCAAAAAAACTGTAATACACATTTTAGATAAATGCTAGCAATACTTCATCCCAAAGTAAGACTTCTCATGTTAGAAACACTGCAAACCACAAAAGTTCCTATTTTTCCTTGCGCTCTTATAAATTAAAATCAAATGTATTTAGAAGAATTGGCATAAATAAGTCCTTTCCAGGGTTATGACTTTTTATCCCAAGTCCCAGGTCTGCAGGAATTTTCAGAGCCAGATTGCGAATAGGGTTGGATAAAGTTATTTGGAGCCAACAAAAACTACTTGATGCCGTGCCTAAAACTTCAACTGAACCTTTAGGGAAGTTCAAGAAATTTGGATGGATATTCTGAAAAATATTTTTCTCACTGAATACTTCTGAACTCCTTTCCCTGATTGGAGCAGAGTAGGACAAAACAGTGACAATCTACTTCTGGCTGCAATGAAAACAGGAAGTAACTGGCATCTTGTGCGAGCTTGATCTCATGAGATATCAAGACATTATAAAGACCTGATTGTAATTCAGAAGCGAATGAAGAAACTGTGTGCTTACCGGTGTAGACAAATCGGCCGGGAGCACCTTTGCAGAACTGTTTGGATTTGTAGGAAAGAGTCACTTCCACAACCCCTGGAATGTGCCGTGGCGGTGTCTGAACTCTGATGGCGTGGGGTGTTATCAGCTACAAAAGTCATACAGAAAACATGCCTTAAATCAAGGTGGCACAGATAAGACCTAAGGCAGACCATTTACATAATTAAGCAAATGACTTGAAATAGGTCTCATGGTCTCAAAATCCTCCCTCCTTGCTGTCACAGTTGAAGACTGAGGTTCTGTAGGGTTTTGTGTTGTTGGTGTTTTTTTTTTTTTTCTTTTTTAAGAAAAAGCTCTGTAAACGATCCCCGGTTTTAGTTTGCAGGAAAGGCCACAGGGTATCATTCATATGAAAATTGCCTCCATATGTCTCCTTAAGGCTACTTCTAGCAATTTTAACACTAATTGTCCAATTGTAGTGGGAGACCTCCTGCAGCAAGTCTTCCACTAGAGGGCCGTGATGTGCCTCCAGTACATCCCTCTGCACAGCCGAGTGTCACATGCGGATCCATGGCTAAAAAGGCACTGTGAAATAAAATCTCATGATACCTCATGTCAATAGCCTATCGACAGCTTGTTAAAATCATTCATGGAAAAATGTTACAGTTCAAAGCCCACCAATTTAGATAGCTTACCTCACTCCAGACCAACATAGTCCCAAATACGACTTGTAAGCCATCAAAGAAGTTGTCTCCGATTATGATGACGGTGGCCCCACCAGTAGTCCAGCCTTCACTAGGACTGATGGCCTTTATGCACGGAGTAGCTGCTTGTACAAGACAGAAAATCAAGACCTTAATACCCCTTCTTTTCTGACATGAGACCTCT
>NC_139411.1:33560000-33567500 GCF_905368555.1 Meleagris gallopavo
CAGAATGCATTTGACCTCTACGCATTTCACTTTAATCAAAACCAGAGTACCTCAGAGCTGTTTTGTATCTATACACTGACGTACTTCGTGGTGAGAACCAATATCTGAATCTAAACAACTATCTTGTACTTCTGGGGAAGTACACAGAGATACGAGTGCTAGCGCAAGAGCGCAGCTGCAACGGTGTGTGAGTGGCTCAGAGGAAGGTGGGCTCCAGAAAGACCCTCTGGATTTTTCAGAGACACTTCCCATTCTCTTCTTCATCTCAGCCTATCTTCTTTTAGCAGTCCAGGCAAGAAGTCAATCACATTGAGTCAGTCTGAAGAAAAACATTTTATGCTGTTTTTCTCATACAAAAACGCCACTGCTGTAATCTGCAGTAAGGCCCAGCAACAGGAAATTGACCTCACAGTAAATTCTTTGCAGATTTGGTCATGTTTTTACCATACACTTAAACTTGCATACATAACCTGAGACTGTACCTCTGGATCAAGGAATATGACAAGCCAAAATAAAATCAAGTCAAATTAAATAGCAAGAAAAAGCTACAAGCAAAACCAGACCAAAAAAAAAAAAAAAAAAAAAGGGAAAAAAAAAAAAACAGAAAAAAAAAAGAAAAATTGGTTGTGACTGCAAAACTGCAAGTATTAAATAAAGAAAAGAGTCAGAAGCAAATTCAGAAGTGACCGTATTCCGGTTGAGAGGGGCTGAGAAATACTAATGGACTTTTTAATGAGTGGTTTGATTGATGGAAGAAGAAATTATGGAAAAATAAATGTAATGGTGTATCAACATAAAGTATGGTGGGAAAAAAAAAAAAAAAAAAAAAAAAAAAAGCATTGCAAATAAAAAAAAAGACATGTAAATGTGTGCCTACCATTTTCCAGATAAGAAGGAGCCGTACCTTCTGAGGGGTCAAGGCGGCGAGCCCGCCTTCCATGTTTGGAATTGTTGTGTACAAACATGTTGTCTGAGACAGCCAGAACGTGGCCATCCACATTGACTGTTGTTGATACAACAACCTAAAAAGGAAGAAAAAAAAAGGAATTTAAGAAGTCTGCATATTTTCAGGAACTGAGATATATTAATAGATCTTCTGAGACAAAACAACATCACAATCTGTTACTTTTCACTTGAAGCAAAGTGAATGACAACTATGAATACATCTTTGTTTATGTGGCTAACATTGGTGATTTTTAGCTCACAATTGTTTCTCTTCAGAACCTGCTACACTAATTAGAGTTTAATCTCCTATTATGCTAACAAATGAATTCAATTCAGGGAAATATTCTTCTAGCCATTAGTTTCAGAAACACCCCTCTAGCCACTCATTTTAAAAGCTGCTGTTTTGATTGATCTGTTGATATATTGATTAGATAGTTTATCTAATTAAAATTTGTTCACTTGAGACTGTCTTCAAATGAAGGGTTGTGAGGATTCCAAATAAAAAAAGCTTAATAAATCAGGAACCATCGTAACTCCCCATTTTTTCTTCAGTAAATGATCTCCAGGTCAGTTTTACAATTACATTTAATGTCTGATAATGAACTTTTTTGCATCTGAAAAGACTGAGTTGAATATGAATAGTGAAAGTGTTTTCAATCCATGAAAAGTATCCCTTCTCAAGTTCATTTGGATGGTGATTGACCCTGGTATGTCAATGGAATTTCCTCCTTTATTTTTGAGTGAAAGGCTCCTATTCTTGTGTCCAGGTTCAGAGTCCGGCCATAGAAGAGATGATGGATAGGGCCTTCTTTGGCTTCCAGCTGCTTCTCAGTAGAAAATGGAAAAGGAACATATGCAAAACACACAACCTTCTCGATAAAAGCACCTACACAATGGATTTGTGAAACTCATTCTGGAAATGATATTTCACGACCACAAGCCGAAGAGGAAATTGTGAGACATGCGTGTGTTGCGTGTGACATAGCTTCAGAGGTTGGTTGTTATTATCCCAGCTTGACTTTTACATCTTATTTAAATGCTTCAGCATGGACCTTATGGTGCGGGTTCCAGATTTGCTAAATGCAATAATCACAGTAGCTTTTTCTTTGTGGTTTAGCATTAGTAGAGTCCTCATGGGCAGCAGCTATGTGAGGCTGTGTTAGGCCGTGGAGATGGTGGCAAAGGCTAGTACAAATTTTAGCTTTTGTCTTCTGCTTATTTTACTTTTGGACATAGCAAAAATGATTTTCAGGGTTCTCACACCAGCTCACATACCCAAGCACATAATGAGCAAAAAAAGAGGGAAAAAAAACTATTCTCCATTTCCACAGCACTAGTCTCAGGCATCAGAAGACAATTCTTATCTGTTTCTGTGTTTTGGATCACCTCTGATCCTGCTTCTTATTCACAACCCATAATTAGCTTTCAGCTATCACAGCACCTTTTCTGTGTACTCTGCCTCCTCTGAGACAGCCATCTGCGTTCTCCTTTCGAACAGCCCGAGGGCAGCTCTCTGCCAGTCTGCTCTGCTCCCCTATCTTTCTCGTCCCAGAAGTGGACACTTTCACTCCTGTCGACATCCACTTTGGAGAGTGCTGAGGTTGCACACTCACCGAAGCACAGAGCTACCGCCATGCCACTGGGCTATCGGCTTTCACTTTTAATGAGATTTGCAGACTTTAAAAAATATTGCAAAACATACAGGTGTGAATTTCAGCAAAGACTTCTGGATTTGGTTCCTACAACGCAGTATATTAAGAAGACAGGGAAAGGTGTATATAAAAATGACAACTATTTTTGTTCTGTCATGTATATATAGGTCAGTCACCAAGGGAAAAATACTGTAGTTCAGCAAAAGAAAGTAGACATGCTATGTTTTGTTATATTGGCTTATTCCTGCAACACACCTAAAAAGGTGCTGAGACAGTGAAACCAGTTAAAAATATTGTTCAAGATCTGACATACTGTTAAGTCCAGTTAAACCTTCTGAGAAGCAGGGAGATTAGCTAAAGAGACCCAGGAAAGTCTTTCTAGTGTCTACTGGTTCCATTGTCGACCACAAGATCACTCATGACTGATGCTTCATTTAGTCATCGGTGAGACAAAGAGGGCATTTCCACTCATTCCAGGTTTGACCTTCTGTTCTGTTCAGATGGATCAATATCACCAATGCCACGTGAAGCTGAGATGCATGAAAAATGGAAGCTTGGCTCAATTGTTTTGAAGAAATATTTTTTCCAGCTACAGATCTTTTCTGTTGGCTGGCTCAAGTGTTCTGGCTTCACCGGTTGGTTGGCTGTGCATGAAAACAGATGTCACATGTTTTGCTATCAAGTTTAACCACAAGTTATTCTTCTCAAAAATAAGAAAGTTTTGAACATCTCAATAGTAGCTTATTATTAGTCTCAAATATGAATCTTTTGGAAATCTTTTTGAAACAAAACATGTATAGTTCTTAGAAAGCATTTCAAGTGACCCCAAATACGGAGGAAATAATTTGTCCACCACATCAGATGTCTTTCTGTAGTGCTATCATTCACCACAAGATAATTCAAAAGCTGTAAGGAGAAAGTGAAGTATTAAGCATTTTCTAATACAAATCAGATAAAAATATGTGGGTTATACCACTGCTGTTGGATTTACAAGTTGTAAACATGAAAGGAAAAACTAGATCCAGACTTTACCAAGTTCCGCAGCTGAATTTCTAACAGCTGTTTACATGGTTTACATATGTAAAATCTCCACAAGTCTCAGCTCATACTACAATGGAGGTGTTGAAAACTATGCTTTCTGAGAAGGTACCCACTTACATCACAATGATCCGTAACAGCCCAGTGCAGCACTGACCAGGTCCCAGAAACAAGCATTTAAATTAGCAGGGAATTTATAAAATAGTCATAGCATTTTGGATACATAGCATTGAAACTACACTAAGTAGAAGACTGACACTAGGTTTTCATTAAACAAAAGTTCAAGAAGTTTGAAATTTCGAGTAAATCCTATGTGGTATTTGTAGGAGATATCTGTACCTGGAATCGTCGCATGTCTCGTGGGTTGCCTGCATTCTTCAAACAGTTCTGATTGCACTTGAGGAAAAACTTTAGAAAGAATCTATGAAAATACAAAATTGAAATCTATTAGTTTCATCAAACTGTAAAGCCAATTTTAAAAAGTTTAATACAATCTTATGATAGTTATACATAATAGAACACTGCTAGTAAACCACTACTTTCTTATTAGTTAATGTATGTATTTTAAACAGTAAGACCTCTGTCATAAAAAGAACATTATTGCCAGGGAAAGGCAAATTCGTGTTTTTAATTTTTCAACAACTACAAATATATTGACTCCGGGCCATATCTTAGTTTGGTGTGGGAATGTCGATTTCAATAAATCATTGACTTCAAAGGCAGTGACTAACATCAGATGAAAATTTGTTTCTTGTTTTTTGTTTCTTCACAACTTACATTAGCAGTAATGACCTCTATCCCAAAAAATTCTAAGGTAACGAAGGACCGGTCTTCCAAAAAGCTCTTGGCTTTGCCTCTAGCTTGATAGTTCTAGCTATGCAAAGGGACTCGGTCCAATCCTGCTGACTCCAGTGAGGCTCAGCTGTGGATCTGGCCCGAAGAAAGGCCCTGTTTGAGTCATGTTTTTTTAAAAGGTAAGGAACGTGGAGGATTAGAACCTGTTTTATGACCTCTCCAAGTTGTGCCAGCTGTAAAAAGTAACTCTACCTTTGCACAGAAATCCAGCTGATTTTTTGCTGTGAGGCAATTAGCAATTATTTAGGACTAAACTGTACCATTGAGGCATCTCCCAGCAAACCATTCTGTAGCAATACTGCCTCACGGGAACACAGCAAGCACTTATGAGAAGGGGAAAAGCGTGAAAGGGTGCAGACCTGCTGCACTTCTGCACAGGCTGCTGAGTATGTGCTGTGGGGTGGTGGTTCCACTCTCATTCCTCTACTCCTCACTCTCAAAAATCACTTTGAAAAGAAACAAGTCATACTAAGACCTGCAAGTGGGCTGAGCCATATTGAGGGAAGTCTCTAATTCCTCTCCTGACATCAGAGGAAGTCCACAGTCTAGCACCTCCTCTTCTCTTTTACTGGAGTTCTGATTTCACATATAATAATTATTTAAGAGCACTAAGGGTTTTGGTTTAGGGCTTGTGATTGGCACCAATTAACAAGCAAGGCTCAGGACTCCCTATTCAGAGTTTCTCAGAGGCACCACCCCATCGATTTGTGCTGTCCAACTTTATTCATTTTGAATATCAAGGTTAGGCAGAGCTTTTATATTTAGTCTATGAGCCATTATTACTTATTCACACCAATCTGTACAAATGACTATCTTAGCTATAAACACTTTGCAGAAATTTTCATGTGCAAATAATATTCCTGGCAGGAGGTATGCCAAGAAATTCCTTCCTTCATCAGTACCCAATACGGCCCTATGGGAGTTGAGAAGAAATCTCATAACAGTTGTGCCACACCACACTGTCTTGCAAAACTTTGGGGTGTCTGGACAGGAACATCACAAATGACTGCCCCATACTACAAACTGGTGCCTACAATCATGGCTCTTCTTTTTAAGTTAAACCTTGAAAAGGACCCTAATATCAACATGGGGTACTAATGCTGAAGGAGTGATCTCCCATATCTAACAGCCAAGGGAGATGACTAGTTTTACTTCTGTTGAGCATAGATAAGTCAGTGCTGTCAATTCAGCTATCCCAAAATCTGCAGACAATATCCAGCTGTTTAGCTGAATGAGAGCTGGAGTTCCATTGTGGCTGACAGAATCTCCTCTCTTGGAGGTTCCCTTGCACTCGGGTTTTCTGCACACCATTGCAGGAATGCCACCAAGAGTTTCAAACATCCCATAAAACAAAAAATTTGTGTTAGCCACACTTTTATTCTAATTTTATCTGCCTTGGGTTGTTTATTATTTTTTAGAGTTTGCGAGTTCCGGAGACCGACTCATCAACTGAGGACTGCCTAAGCACAACAGCTTTTCTGTTCCATCTCTGGTCTTTCTCCCACACCTGTTAGGAGGTAGCCTTGATGCTGAGTCTGCCCTACCCTGTGCCCACCACGCGCCATGAGAGCTTTCAGCCTCAGTGCTCCCAGTGCCACAGCCATGCTGACAAGGAACATCTCAGCTTTTTTTTCTGATCTCAGATGGGTGTTGTGAAGCTTTCTGAGCTAATGTTTGTGAATTCCTCTGAAATTCTTAAATGAATTGTGCATGGAGAATGCTAAATATTATTCCTAGTGGATATTTTTCTTAACTTGAAGCATTCAAGATGAATTGTTTCTACACAGAGAGCTCACATCCCATCCAAAAAGGATCATTAAGCACTCCTTCACTAAATATTACCTGGAATCCATATTTGTTCAATTATTTGTTGAAGAACAAAACACACTTGGTGGAATTAGATGTTTTTACCATGAAGAACCTGAGCACTGAGCTAAGCACTGAAGCCACAACACTGGGGTGAACACAGGCAGCAGTCACATCCCAGCACTGTGCACCCCTTGATACCAAAACCTTTTTGTTCTTTGCAATCCATGTTTTCAGCAAATCTGCAGAGCGCTGGTGGCACTGAGACAAGATTTTCAGAGGAAGACAACATACGTCAAAAATCACGTTCACAGGCAGAGCATTTCTCATGCTGATCAGGCAAAGAAAACTGACTTGATTTTTCTTCTCATCTGACAAGAGTCAACAAGAATCAGGAATGGATGATCCCTGCAGAAGAGAACAGGTACTGTCCTCAGCGAAGTTTGCAGACTTGAGGAAAGAGCTCTGCCACACTCAGCTCAGTTTGGCTGTGTCTCAAACCTGGTTTCTATAATAGAAACGCAAGCCTTTCTAGGTTTAACTCTCCATACTACACTTTGTATTGTACCCACAAGTGTGTCTTTGCAATAAACACAGGCTTGCAGAATAGTCTTCCTAGGCATATCAATCTGTTCCTAAAATACTGATATGGAAAAAAATGCAGTCTTTGTGATGCTTCTCTCCTCCAATTTTTTCACATGGCTAGAAAAGGACTGCTACCACCTTAATTAAAATGTATTGCCTACCACAAGACTTCACTATTTTAAGATAAAATTTACATCTTTTATTAACTCACCTCACCTATACACTTAGCTCACAATGCCTCTCAACGCCCATCTGCCATCTGCGTACAGTAAGTCACTTGATATTCCACCCACCAATTTTTCCTAACAACCACTGTGCAATTAAACTCAACACGTTCTGTTGCGAGGTAAATTAGGCACACCTGCGGCCAGACTTCATTTGAACTGCATCAGAAAAGGACCTAACAAGGTGAGAGCGTACCACAAAGTTATAGTCCTGTCAAGCAATTAGGTTTTCACTTCTGGGACATCCGCACAGTGCAATTATGCTACACATTACAACCTGGCTAATCTTCTGAACAAATGTCATGTCTCAGAGAAGCTAGTAAAAGCAGTTCATCTGCAAATGTGTCTGCTCTTAAGCCTCCACCTTATGCACATAACAACCTACAGGAGACTTT
>NC_139411.1:33590000-33595000 GCF_905368555.1 Meleagris gallopavo
AATCTTCAATGAAATTGTCCGTCATAAAAGATGCCACAAGAATTCTGAATTTAACTGTCTATCCGAACATGTTGCCGCCAACGCTCGCATCGTTTGTCTTAATTTTATTTCACTATCACTAACTGTAGGCCCTACTTCAGAAATATTTTGAATTTAGTTTTAATTGTACGGCTTTCAACTCACGCAACATTTCTCTTTGTGTTGAAAGCATCACGGTGATTTATCCTCATTATTGTGTAAATAGGTTTCGGCAGTTCTCAGTAAATAAAACAAAGAGTGACAGGAGGAGAAGGGGGAATTTGCTTTCCTACCAATTAGAGTAGCCTTAGGCAGTACTTTTAAGAGGAGATAAATCCTGCAAATCACTAAAATGATCCTGTCACATGCACCAAATATTAAAATCACACAGCGGCGCACTTCATACAGTTTGCTTTGGTTTAATGAGTTGGGGTGGGCTCTGTCATGAGGTTTGCATCTCGCAGTTGGGGACTGTTGATTGACAGTGAAGATCATGCCCAACTGCAGCTTCCTAACCAGTAGGGCCAGATGGAAAATCACAATTCATGTTTAATATGCAGTTTTTCAGCTAACGAAAATTCCCAAATTGTCTCCTCACCTCCTACCTGAAAAAATTTTCCCATAATAAATGCAAAATATGCCTCATATTAGCCAAGAGTAGTTTTTGCCCCTTCCAGCAAGTTATTAAAAAAATCCTGTATAAGTGATCCCTATTAAGTGAACAACCTGTTAGCTTCTTCAATTATTCAAGTAATCAGAGATTAAGTTTCTGAAACATCTGTTGTCACACTTGACACTGCTAAAAGCAGCACGTCAGGACACAGGTAGGATTACCAAAGGAGGGGACACTCTCCAAGTACCAACCATTAAACAAATGCTTCCTTCTATGACATTTTCTATGCAACACAACAGCGCCATCAGTTTCCCATGGCACGGTGTGTGATGATGCCAATGCTCATCTCAGGTTTGTGGAGGAGAAAGTGATGGGGTGAGGTCTGCAAGGGCATCTCTGGGCACAGAAACCAAGCGTGCCGACACAGAGTAATACATGCAGTAACGAGATGGTTAATTGCAAGCCTTTAATGATGAGCAGGACATAGCAGACACACTGCACGGTGCCGGAGGAGCCCTTATAACTCACAGCCTTGCTGTTACACCTCGTGGTGTCCTATTTTCAATTATCATCTCCCCCTGCACTGTTCTTCCACAGTTGAGTTTTACACTCTGACATTTATACTTAGTATATTGAGCAATGATTGTTACCTTGTTACAGCATTTTTTGTGCAATGCTTTATGAGAGTGGAACTAAATGTATGACAGGAACCCCAGTAACCTGAGACCCTGGGTCAGTAATGTATTAAAACAAAACAAGACACACATGGCTTCGGCACAGCAAGAAATCATGCAGGAATGGGGACTCGGACAGGCCGAGATAAAGAAGCCCACCTAACAGCTGCAATTATAGCCTTCGTTATACGAGTCAATCCATTACTGCATATAGGCTTGACAAATTACCATAAACACCAAAACAGCAACGTAATTTTGCTTTGTGTTGGATACTTTGGAAGTCGGTACATCTAAACGTATCAGTAAATACTAATTAATTAATCAGCCTTGTTGTTGGTATAATGATTATGATCTTTTTTTAATTTGAAAACTTCCTCCAACTAAACAACTGGCAAATTATGATTACAGTGGTTAGGGGATAAAGTCATTGATTTGCATTCTCATTTGAAGTGGAGCGGCGCATCAATTTGTAAATGTCCCAGAATAAATAGAAGTTCTTTATTACTCTTTCCACTAATGTATATCTGCAAATTAAAGATGAGCTTTACATTAAATAAACGTCCGCTGTCAACTACCCACCAGTTAACAAACGCTGGTGCGATCTTTTCATCGCATTGATTTAGAAGTATTAAATTACACAATTGTATTTTATCACTTTCATATATGTAAAATCTCTCTTCTACTCAGCATACAGGATGGAGAATGATGATTAACATTACCTCATTTGTGTTTTATATTCCCTGAAAAATACATAGCACCGTGACATCCACAGGGCACGTCTTCCTAACCTTGTCATTTATTAAGTCAGTGTCTTATCAACCTCTTTGCAGACACTTCCCCACCACACTTACGAGTTCTGATGTTAACAGCCTGGCCCCTCTGTGCAGTGAAATTACCACTGAATTACTATCTTTAGTGAGAGTAGAGCACAGAGAGACCAACACGGGCACAGCGGGATGGGTATGGGAGAGATGCACTCCATCACTACCAGCTTCACCTACCAGCAGTAACTTCCTACACCCCTACACGATGTCCCTAAGGCCCTATTTAGGCCATGTTTTTTATTTTCCAAGGTTTTCCTTTGCCCCACCTCCCAGTTACTCTGCACCACCAGAAGCGTTCTCAGCTCTTCACAGCACAGCCCACAAAGCCTGCCCTGCTGATGTCAGATGCAGTGAACACTCAGCACACCTAAAATAAAGCTCCAGGTGTCTGAAGCAGTGAACCAGGCAGAGAAAGATGCTGCAGCACTGAAAAACTGGGCATGACTTGTTCAATATGACACAGAAACTATGTGACAGAAACAGACATCCAAACTGTAGCTGAGACTTAATTCCTTGGGTCAGCAGGACCCAACGACAGGACTAACGCCTTCCAGCCTCAAACATCAGATGTTGTCTGACCTCAGTGAGAAACCAGAGGTGCAATGCAAGGGCCGCATCCAAGAGCAGCCATCATGCAGATGAAGACCCTAACAGATTTTGTGTCCATGTGTACATAAAGAAGGTAAAATTAAGGTTTCAACAGACAACTGACAAATCCTCAATAGTCAGCGTGCGAATTTTCCACCTTAGCATTCTTTACTACATCCCTTGGTGTAATTTCCTGTTCTCAATATAGAAAAGTGGGAATGCGACCACCTAGAGCCAGAGAAACCCTCTCCATGACCCACAGAAGAATGTTCCAGGAGCCTCCACCCAGTGGGCTCCAGCCCACCCTGAGCACTGACATAGGAGCACTGCCTGTGGTAGCCCAGCACTTCTCCCATGACAACTTAGTCTAATTGAGTGGGACAAATTATCTTACAATGGACTCTGTGCAACAGCAGCAGGGCTAAATCTATACTCCAGCTAACTCCGAACACATAATTTAGCCATAAGAGACTAGCAATGTCAGTGGTTTCAAAAACTATTTGCTAAAAGCAGAATAAAATTAAGACTTGGAATGCTGATTTCAGCTCCAGCAAGCGGCACAATATGTCTATAACATGTGAGTTTAGAGACAGAGTTACATTATTCTTCTTTCACAGCTTCTTGTGTTTCTTGTGCCTCCACTCCCTAGCATCAGCCCACGGTGCCGTGCTCCCATGTGCGATCAGGCTCAGAAGGGGGTCATGGAGCCGGATGGCACCGAGGAGAGGGCAGACCCTTTGCCCTCACTTCCTGCAACCCAGTGCCAGATAGGAATAAACACAGACCCAGCATTTCAACTCGCTCTTGACTTTCCTCCTAGCATAAAACATCCAGCTTCGTTGTCTGATCTAGCCCTGCTGGTAGATCTACAATGTCAGAGGATACTTAGCCTGATTCATTCGGTCTTCTCTACCTTTGAGTATCCCCATGTCTTATAAGAAGATATCTTTTTGAAGTTAAATAAAAACTTGAGAAATTCAAATGAAGTACTTCAAAACACAAGTGCTGATTTTGCTGGCTGTATCTAACTCATCATTTTTAATAGAAGGAGGTAGTGGGCACTAATGAGCAACTAACATTTGCCATCAGATCTGACACTTCACCACAGTTTGATCTGGTTTTTTTTTGTTTGTTTGTTTGTTTGTTTTTTTTTTTTTGTTTTTTAATTTCTTAGTTGTGAGAAATATGCTGGGAAAGGCTTCTTTCTTCAGGTAGAAGATACAAGTGTTAGCATAACCATCCACAGGGAGACTTGGAGCGTTCTGCATTGACGTCTCCTTCTATCCCAACCACACACGCTACAGTGGGGCAAATAATTAAAAGATAATCACAGTATTACTCCTTGTGCTGCTCACACTGCCACTGACAGTTATTACAAAGCCTGCAACTACTGTCTTAAAGCAGATCACTGCACAGAGTCCAAGAAGAAGCTCCAGTTGGCCATGAGTAGCTTATCATCACTTCAGCATAGACACTTCATTTGCATGTATCAAACTGCACGGAATGCACTGCTTCACACACTCCAGACAGCACAGACCTCATCCTCCAAAGGCACGGTGCTGACCACAGCACTAATTCCAGAACAGAAGTTGGCTGACCCCTGTGTTGTCCGTATCAAACCGTCAAACTACTTCATTTTATCCGTACTTTTTTGGATCAGTTGTTTCCCGTCTCATTTCAGAAAGAATGCTAATCTGTGACAAAAATCACTCTGAACTATAGGGCCAGAGCCACGCATTTGTCCTGGCGGTGTTTGAATGGAATCCCTAGAGGGACCCTGGAGATGGGCCATGGACACAGGGAGGTGGCCGTGCTCCCGAGCTCCATCAGGCCACGGTATCTTGCTGCTTACATTCTTCTTACACAACAATTAAATCTGAGCGATATAATTTTTAAATTCTTGGCCAGCTTCCCCAGGAGCACGCACTGGACTGTATGAGCTCCGAGCGCTTCCCTCCAGCCCTGCCCTCATCCACCAAAGCCATCGCCATTGGGTTTAGGCCACAACTACGGCGAGTTGCTTTTCTGTCTGCCTCTTTTAAACCGCAGGCCTGCATAAAGCAAACCTGGGAATGTTCACCTGGATGGAGAGCACAGCAGTGCAAAGCAGAGCCAGAACTCTCCCTGCTTCTGCCTCGTGCACTGTCATCTCTTTATTAATTCAATACCTTGACATCCAAATGTTGTGCAGAATTCAGGATTGATTCCTACGCTGATTTCCACAATATGATTTACATAGTAGCTGAGTGTAAATTTAAAATAATTTGGACTGAATGATCCTTA
>NC_139411.1:33602500-33615000 GCF_905368555.1 Meleagris gallopavo
TTTAAATAGAAACACGAACCAGTACCTGCGTGCCATATGGAGAAAAAATCTCAAAGCTCTTGGATTTGTTAGGCTATCATCCATTGATTTTTTATTTTCACTGTCATATAGCTCATATGATCTTATCCACTTGTACAGTTCTGTTGAATGAGGGCTGACAAACCACTGATATTTTGCACGGGGCTCCGTTCTTTCAGGAATACTCTCTTGAATGCCTCCAATAACTTTAAGTTAGAGTAAAACATTTAGAGCATTCTGTTTGACATCTATGCCATCTATCAACCTGCAGACTTTTTTGGTGCCATTTTGCCAGATTTCCACAAAGATTTATGTTACTGGAGAACATTGTTGGTTCAGTGCTAACCATCTAGGTACACCGAATTATAAAGACAGGACAACTAGTCACATTCGTCTGCTTTCCTGAAATCAGTTCATATCTTCATACTGCATCTTTTCACTCTTTTCTTTTGTATTTTCCTTTTCCACTTCCTTACACACCCAGAAGACAGGGAAAAAAGCTTTCCTGCACACTTGATAGGAATGGGCACCAGTTCCTCAAAAGCAACCTGTCACAGAAAACCTCTCAACCACTCTGCATCCTTCCCTGAGAAAAGCAGTGCCCATTCAGCCCCCTGGAGCCAACTTGGAAGTCGCAGATTGCACCCAAGATAGCAGGTGAGCAGAGCTATCTTACCTGGCACATTAACATCAGTATCATTTTCTGTCTGAAGTTATGTATGCTTATAGAGACACGTTTTTAAAATGCAACAATTTGCTTGGGAGGAAAAAAAAAAAAATGAAGTCAGAAATGGGGCTTTTTCCTCTCAGCCTTGTGGAAGACAGTAAAACTAGTGTAAAATCAGTGTAACTTAATTGACTTTCCAATGCTAATTTATGCTAATGGAGGTTCTGGTCCATAGTTTTCACCTGGGAACTCAATAGCAATGAGTGATGGCTCCAATTAGTCATTATAATTGTGAGTTGCTAAAGCTAATATTAGTAGAACTGCATGACATTCTGGGTATCTCCCCAAACTTTTCTGATAATAAGCCTTGTTCCACACAGCTGGATCATATTTAGCTGCAAATGCATCTCAGCTGGTTTCTGAGTCTTCTGGGTTATCCTGAGCGTTTGCAGGGCAGCCTCCCTCATCAGAAAATACTGCTGAGCACCCACTTGTCCCAGCCTCAAGATAAGTACAACCCAACAGATGTTTGATGGTTGCTCCTTCCCAAAGGTAAGTGTTTGATATCCAGGCAAGATGGCTACTTGGATGATTTATTTGATGAGCTATGCTTTGGATAACTGATATGGGACACGTGTTTTCAATTACAACCTGCAAAAATTCAGCTGCTATTTCTCTGTATGTTTTTATTTGGGCATGAGCAGTGGTGTTTGTTGTACTAGGTAAAGCTGAGACTCACAGTGCTTTACAGTGAGGTTTTTAGGGTAATTATAGTGCCTCTGTGACAATGTCAAGTATATTAAACAAAATCAAACACAGTGTATTTTTTCCTATTGATAAATTTGATATGAAAATTTGCATTGTCCATAAAAGTTCAGCTGTGGTGAGAGTACCAAATAAAAAGTGCTCAAAAGTATTTGTAAGACCCCGTGTAACAGACAAGTCCATAGCTAAGTAAGTAACAGGTGGAAAAGCTGGCACTCAATGTGAGGCAAGATTCCTGGGATAGATAGAAGTATCTTGATATCTATGTGACTCAGCAGCGGAGAAGCCGATAACAGTTTGATGACAGGGATGAGAAGTAATTTGCAACTTTAGATTCTCAGTGCTGAGATGAATAGGATAGTTGCTGCTTCTCAATGCTACCAATGGGATGCCTGCATGCTGGGGCAGACATGGCCATGTCTGTTTCTGCATGGGTGGTGTATGGATTCTGTTTTCACACCAGACATGAAAGAAGGTCCAAACTTATCACTCAGCGATGACTTCTTTTTTTAACTAGAATTAAGTCTTGGCCTAATTTTAAAGGAGGCTTCTTTGGAAAGGTACTCTTTGCAGTGAGGTCTGGGGTCTCAGCCTAGAAAAACTTGTTTTGCTTTGATGGAAATGGATGGACAATGTGTGAAACGTATGTATCAAATGCATGCATTTTTTTACATAGTGCTCACCATTACCACCACCCACTAATGAAAAGAGCAATTCTTGCTAATGGAATAGGGCTCTGCACCACGGTGGACAAAATAAGGGTTAATTTAGTTCTCTACAAAAGACTGCAAAGAGAGCACTTTACTTCAAATTACTATGGCTTTCAAGCCATCATTTCCACAGGTAGTAGCAGGCTGTCATTCTGAGGTACCCCCATGACTTTGTCACCTTCAACAATACTACCCTATCCAGGGACTTCACTTAAAGTACAGAGAGAGAAAATAAGCTTTAGCTCATGCAAAGCAATTTGCAGACATTTTAAATGGAAGCTACAGCAAATCGAGCTTCTCTGGTGGACACGAGGATGACTGCATGAAGCAGGGACTGTGATCCATGAGCTCAGCGCCTGTCCTCACCATTGTTTTGCATTGAACAATGTGCAGCCAGCAGCTCAGGCTGTGTTTGCGATGAACTCAGCAATTTGGCAGCTGGGCGAGCAGCAAAAAACCAAGCTGGATGTAAGACTCCTCACTCTGAAGTCATATACCGATGTTGCTGATATCGTGCTGCCTTCACTGCTACGCTCACTCCTTGCCATTTGCATCACGCTAAGACATTTTTTGTGTGCAGTCTCCTCAGCTGGTTTTGTCTCGTTCTCTTTCAAATTGAGGATTTTGTTCTCCATCTGTGATGAAGTTCTATATAGGACTTATGAAGAGCATCTCCTCTCCTAAATTAGAGTCTCTTTTTGTTGAAGAAAAAATCTGAAGCTAAAACTTAATGAAAGGGCCTAGAGTAATCAATTGTGTTTAGACACAGAAGCTAATACTAGGTGAAGAACAGCTCTTCTCAAGAAAAAAACCTGTTAATGGAGTCAGAAACCAAGAGCTCGGGCGGGCATCACACCATATGGCCCTCAAGAAAGAGTAGCCTATGTTAGTTTGATACAATGTATTAATGCAAAGAATAAAATAATACTAAAATATAAGTAACAGAAATCATGATATTACTCGTTTCAATGGATCCGTTGTTTTACAGGGCAGAAGACGACAGCACAGGGCATGCATTATATATGTAATTTATTTACAGGTTATTATGTAGATGGATTTTTGTAAAGGAATGAAAGAAATAATTTCCTTCTCAGAGCACTGTTTTGTAAACAGTTGCACTGGCTTTAGGAAAAAAACTTAATAGGAGGATGCTCAGGGTTCTCCATATTAAGGGGCACTCTGAAATTACCTAAGGCTTTCTCCAGGGTTGTTCCATTATGTCAGAAGTATTTATATTGCCAGAAAGCTGTAAGTCAACTGTGGAAAACGTAGCAATGAAATTCTTCGAGAAAGGACAAGAAAAAATGACAAAATAAAGAGGAACAATAGTAGGCATCTGCCACAAACCACTTGATTTGGAGGAGAACAAGAATGTTCCATTTCGCAGCACACTGTAATTGCAGAAGACTGTTAACCACTGTAACATCTGCAGAAGAAGAGGTACAGCTAAGTGTTAAGATTCTTCGTTTTTATAGTGGATAATTTTATGTTGCTCGAAATAAAGATTTAATTTTTGCCCGCAAGGACTTTGTCCCTGGAAAGCATTAACGAGAAGAAAAAGAAAGGTTCTATTCTTAGCTTATTTTGGCAACTAATCCAATTAGCAACAGTAGTTGATTGGATAGCCAACCAGCTGAAATGAACTTGCCTATAAATCTTATCTTTTAATAACTTCAGCAACTTCCTAGCGTTTATTTTCTCTCATCTCTTTTAGAATTCATGGTTTCCTGGTTACCTCTGAATATTTCGGACCCTCTCCTCTCCTTTCCTTTCCAACCTGTCTGCTGCCATTTTGTGACATTGGTGTCACCTTCTCTTTGGGGCAGGGTTCTTAGCAGAACGGGATCCCTTCAGCCTGGCACCTTCTGATGGGACCCACTCCTAGTTATCATTTCTTGCTTCCCTTCCAGTTTTCTCTTCACTCAATACAACATTGTTCCCTCTTTGCTTCTTCTCATCCCCCATCCTTCAGCTATCTGTGTACATTATGCTATTGCCTATATCCAGGATACTTTTCTCTCCTTTTTTCTTTCTTTCCAACTTTGTGAAAAACAATTATTTTCAATGTTGACCCTTCTGTATAGGATGTCTACTTGCAGTGCATTCCTTCCCACCTCTCCTGAACACTCAGACTGAACAACAAGGGGTCAGAGCAGTTTTTCTTCAACAGGCTCTCGACTGGGGAGAAGTTAATTAATTAGCAGGGAGAGCTTCTCTGGGAGTAAGAGCAGGAGTGTGCATTCCCTCTAGGCTTCCTGCTCTGTGATTTAGATAGGCTGCAACATTTCACACCCTTATCACTCCTCTGCCGCGAACAAATGTTTGGTGAATTTTAGGGATCCTTTTCTTTAATAGCGGTCCACAGCTGAACTTGATATGGTCTCTACAGTGGGTTTAAATGTTTCAAGGCTGCTGATGTCTCACAGGCATAGGAAAATCAAATCCAAGTTTTTGGTAGGAAAGCTGAAAGATGCATAAAAACCTTATTTTACACCAACACCGTCTGGCGTTAGATGCTCCGTGATCACAAAATGACTTTTTTTTTTTACCAGACCATTCCTCTTATAGTAGAAATGCAATATTAAAGTGTTTTTGTTTTTTTAAATCAGCCTCCTTAATAGATTATTGATAATGTTAAAAACTGGGAAAAGGAGAAGTCAGAATCTCCAAAGAAAAATGGTTATGGTAATTAGCTACTCTTTCAATAATACTTTTGAATGTACCTCTATTCAAGCCAAATTTTTTTAATAGGTAATATTAATAATAATTCTGCTTGACTCATTGTTTAGCACCTGATTTGCCACCCCAGACTATGGTTTGTGCATCTTGCTCCAAGTGAAGTCAATGGCAGCTGCATTTAGGACACATCACGTGCTGCATACTGACACGCTCTGAAGAATGGGACCCCAGGCATCTCCTGTGCTTACAGGTACACTTACAGACACACCGAGCTACTTAGCTCCTCTCCTGTATAACTACTGATAGAACTAGGGGGAATGGCCTTGAGTTGCTCCAGGGGAGGTTCAGGTTAGCTGCTAGGAAATACTGCTTCTCCAAGACTGGTCACGCACTGGAATGGGCTGCACACGGGGAGGAGTGGAGTCACCGACCCTGGAGATGTTCAGGGAACATTTAGGCAGATTTACGGATATGGTTTATGGGGAATTTTGGTGCTAGATGGTTAGATGAATGATCTTGGAGGTCTTTTCCAACCTTGCTGATTCTGTGATTTCTCCCTGCTTCAGTTTCACTTTTGTAAAGCATAATGAATGTCATGTGACAAGGACATTAGAGAAGGAAATCACTGTTGCAGACCTCACAGCAGCGAAGAGCTCAGGGAGATGGACAGATCATGAGGAAAGTTTGCACTTTTTATTTTTGAGACAGGACTTGAGTAAGCTTTAATAACTAGAGTGTAAGGGACCACACAGTGAACAATAAAGGAAAAAAATACTGGACAGTACTGCATTCAGCACTATTCAGTACTGCATGAGACGGGTTGAGGGGGAAAGTCCTGCTTCTGCTTATATAACCAAGCCAATATCCTGACCCCCAAACATGGGGAGTCCATGCAAAGCTTGCAGAGCAGCCTCCATCAGAGCATTTTTGATTTACTTTTGATTGCTTGCTTTCACAGCCTTAAGAAAACTCTCTTAATTCATCTTAAAGATGAGGGAGAAACTAGGCCCGTTAATAAATGAGGAAAAGAATAAAATTAATGACAATTCAGAAATAACTAGAACTGATTCTACACTGGGGAGCTGCCCCAGTTCCAGCCCTCAGTGGCCAGTCACCAGCACAGCACCAGCAGCACAAATCCACAGTACAAATAAGCAGCTCTGCTGCATCTGCTGCAATGTGCTGCAAACAGTCCAAGGTGCATCAAGATGTCAATTTTTTAAATTTCTGTTTTGACTTTGCCTACACTCCTGTTCTGGGCAGTTGGTAGGTCGTACTGGTGCCAAACAGTGCCTGAAATTCTCATTGAGAATGTTGAACACACCTTAAAAAATGAGGAAAATTCTGCTTTTTGCAGTAGGAAAATTATTTAGATGGCAAGAACGATACACATATGCAGCTATTAAAAAGTAGTGTATACAGATTGGCAGCTATGGATATGCATACCATGTGCTTGTTTAATAAAACTGGGTGTGCAGTTGATATGGAAGCTGTTTTGGAAGTAATAACATGCAGTAATGGTAGGGAAATTAGAGGAAAATAAGGAAGTTGACTCTTGATGAAGGCTTAAAACATCTAAACAGGTATTTGTCTCACAGACACACTGAAGGTGGATGAGGACAGGGATGCAGGGGAGGAAGTGAAATGCAGCCCAGGTCTCTCCCTCTCTCCGAAGCAGCCCTCTGCCTGACCTCCCATCCTGCAGCAATGCAGCACTACCCCTCCCATTCACTACCAGAACATGTACCCATCTGATGCCAGAACACGTGTCCACAACCACTGCTTCCGATCAAACTACCCCTTCTCACAACACGGGAATAATGAGGAAGCCAGTATTCTTTCTTGGCATATTCTTTAGGCATTGATCTGCACGTTGCTATAACCGTACTGAGACAAATAAGGGGAGACAACTGAAAGAAAGCAAATCAATGTTTTTGCAGTTTACATCGAGGAGAAGGGATTTTCATATCTTACACATGAGGAAGGATGTGAGATTCTGCCCTTAAAATGTGCACAAGCCAACAGCGATGGTTGGCAGCGCTGGTGCAGCTGACAAACCAAAGAGGTGAGGTTTGCACCTGGTAAGATGAAATAAGATTGGTAAATTGTAAATGCCTTGAATGCAATTGGATTGCATTTAATGCAATGGGCAGGATGGAGCCTACAGTGGTCTTATGGTGAGAACAACAGGGAGGTGAAAGTTCTGTGGTCTTTTGAAGCAGAAGGAGGAAAGGATGAGAATGAGAAAGGGAGTCTGCTGAAAGCATAGGATCCAGGATAAGAATTCTCCCTTTCAATGAAAGAAAAAAAGTAAAAGGAAACTCATATTATGGAAGAAGAATTTGTCTGCAACTTGAAAGTGATGTCCTCAAAGACAGCTCCTGTGCTGTGTCAGGGTGACAGATCAGGTGCACAGCACCCTCTGAAACTGTGGAACAGTTTGAAACTGATGTTAACTTTTGCTCACATTTAGTTCAAGCTCACTGCAAACCTTCTGAAAGAGGGATTCAAAGGAGAGGCTGAGCTACGGGTCTGCAGAGAAAAACAAGACGGGGAGACAAGTGACAGAGCTGTAAATCACTTCACAAGCGGATAGTTGTAGCTCATGGGTGAAAGAGACAACATAAAAACAGGCCTGACACCAAACAGAGCTTTATGAACAGGAAGGAAGACAAAAGAAAGGAATCAGCTTGGCACAGAAGGCAAAATGACAAAAACTGAGGAAGGAAAAGATCTCAGGGAAGCGTGTGGCTGACCATGACAGCACTGGGAAGCGTTCTGATGGGCACAGTGGCAGAAAGTCACTGCTAACAGGTTAGGGGTGGAACAAAGGCAGCAGAAAGGAGAAGGATGGGAAGGGGTGGATGACAAAAGGCTGAAGCGCAGGCGTGCTGGGGAAGAAAGGAGGGGAAGAAAAGAGAGAATGAAGTTGAACGTTGTATCCATCCAAAAGAAATGGAAAAGAAAAACAGTGAGTACAAGAAAATAAATGTAAGGAGTAAATAAATAGATAACCCCAACTTCAGCAACCCTGAAGGAATAGGACTAAGAGAAGCAGATCTAGGTACCCTTATATGCACTTTTTTTTTTTCCCTCCAGCACTACTGCAGTTATTGTACTATTAGCAGTGTAATTTCTTATGATACTTATGATTTTGTAATGTAGCGAAATATGATTTTGGGACTGAGTTGAATACTGAGATATCTAATTGCCATGTACTTAGGCTCAGAATGATAGTAACCGGAATATTGCTGTGCCAAATATTCCTTCTTTCAGAAAGCAGGACGAAGAGCTTTGCGGCCCTGTTTTGGGCTGCCCATCTCCCTGGGAGGGCAACTCAATCCCCTGCCTTTGGAAAATCATTCTTCTAAAAATTAAAATCATAGAATCATGGAAAGGCCTGGGTTGGAAAGGACCACAGTGATCACCTTGTTTCAACCCCCTGCTATGTGCAGGGTCACCGACCACCAGACCAGACCGCCCAGAGCCACATCCAGCCTGGCCTTGAATGCAAAAGGGATCTTAAGGTACTTATTTGTCACATCCTGGGTTTACACCCATAGCAGGAAAGATCTGAAACTTCCTATGACACATGGCAATAATATCACTGAATAAAAAATAGGAGCTCACGTAGAAATAGAGTTGTGCCCCACTCTGCATTACATCCTTCTGTTTACACATATATTGCAACGCTAAAAAAAAAAGAAAATGCCTCTTTGGTAGCATTGCCCCACACTGCCCTGACTTCATACACACCATCCTGGTGGCTTCGCTCTCGGTATCCAAATGGGACCTGAGAGGTGTGATTCAAAGCACAGCCAATGCACAGGACGACTTCCAGCCTGCAAGTCACCACACACCACCACCATGCCATGCTGCCCACTGGTGATGAGCAACAGCTCACGTTTGGGGAGCAATTAGTATGAGCTCAGCCATCCCAGCGCCCACCTATAACCGAGACAACGTGCTGACACATTTAGGCTGGCCTTTTTTTTTTTTTTTTTCTTTTTTTTTTCAATTTCAGTATGTTCAGTGTACCAATAATGCTCTGATGCATTTCACTCTTGACTGGATACAGTGAGATTGCTAATCAGGATTACTTGATTCAGTCAACACTGATTTCAATAAAAAGACAAAAAAAATTATCATAAATATAGAGAAAGTGCTGGCGGCAGTGACAGGTGATTAAAATCTCATTCACTTGGAATCAGCCTGATTCATGGTAGCCGAATAGAGGAAGTCTTCATATCAGCAGCAGATGATTATTATCTCACTCACTCCAAGTCACTTCTGATTGCACATGCACACACAAATTGGCACAAAGTAGATTCATGAACAACAAATCATCATGCAGGGGTCTGACCTCCTTAAAATGAGGCTTTGTATAATAATTCTTCAGAAACGAGCAGATATAGGGTGGATAATGCTAATTTATGGAGTAAGCGCAAGCAAGCTGGCATTAAGCATTCAGCATGGAGAGGAACTAAGTGGATGACAATAAATTCTCAGTATTAAGCTGAAATACTTAAGATTAATTGATTTTAAGTGCTATTTTCGGCTGTTTAAAAACAATTCCAATAATGAAAACAAAGAAAGATTTCAAAGTCTTACATCAAAGAAACAGTACAAGACTCAAACTCCAGGACCTCCCTCTGGGTGCTCCTGAACATTGTGTTTGGATTCAAAAAGTGAAACTTCTCTGAAATGTGGATTTTTCAGTGATATCGACCTGGCTATAGTCACAATGCACTTCAGCACAATGATAGATAAAGTCAGTGAAGCCATACGCTTCTATCTGTGGATTTCAGAAGTCAGGACTGCCAGCCCTGCTTCCACCTCCAGCCTGAAATGCACCTCGAGGAGCAGTACCTACCCATGCACCAAGTCCTACGGATAACAACGTAGGAAATAGGAAATAGCCATGCTGATGTTGGAGCTCTTTTCTTCTGAAGACACAAACAAGGAATGCTCTCACACTTTCCGACAGAACTCAAGTCATGCAGGTGTGCAGTAGAAAGCAAACGGTCATCTTAAAAATATGCCCAATTTATTGTGCAAAACAATATAATCTCTTGCCATCATCGATTGAGGAAAATCGTAGATAAGTATCTCCTACCTGCTCATGCAAAGCCCTTGTAAAATATTCAAAAGTAGTGAATTAATACTGTGCACAATGAGTTAGTTAATATGCTATCCACTGCCTCTATCCAATGCAGAGTGGCCTATCACAGCCACTCAACAAAAGCAATGCTTGGACAGAAAAGCTTATGCAGAATGAAATTAAACAATTATGTGTTTTTTACTGCTAGTTTGAAAGATTTTTTTAGATTGACAGTGCAATCAAACACAGTAGCAGTGCCAATGTCAAAGTGCAAGTCAATATCTTAGTTAGACGTTGTCTAATAGAAATGAGTAACAGCAGCTGAAGGTGAAGGAAGACTCACTTGAATCCAAGGATCTGGCTTGTGTTCCAAGCAATTAAAGACTGTTGAATCAATGGGGGAGAAAGCAAGACGTTATTTAGTACGGCCATGGCTCATAAAATCAACCTGTTGAAGGATGGAGAAAGGGAGAACTTTGGGGTGGTAACCAGTAAAAGCCCATTTCGGTCATCTGGATCGTGTCAGGCTGACAGAGAATGAAGCTGGGGAGTGAAGGAAGTGACCCAGTAGTCCTAACACTGAGAAGAGATAATGCTCAATTCCCTGCAGTGTCTGCATCTGATAACCCAATTATCCCCAGTCTATTTTTTCAAAGTCTCTTTGAACCTGTGACCCACCACAAACAAAATGTATTTGTGTTGTTCTTAACTGCTAAACTCTGAAACAACAAAGGACTTGTGGAACAGTTGCCAACCCACATATTTCTTCAAGTTCTACAACAACTACGTTTAAATCAACTCCGTGTATTATTTCTAAACGTGGTATTTTTTAATCTGAAATGAGTTGAATGGCGAAAGTAATTAAAGCGCGGTGTTTAGTATTAAAAGCCTTCTTAGTCAGCCAGGAGAAATAGACAGAGCCAGGAAAAACTCTGCTGGAGTATTTAACGGGAGTTAAAAGTGACACTGTTTACTACTGCACAGCAAATGTCAATTCAGCTGCTCTTTTTGTTTATTAAATGGCACTTTTATTTTGGACAAACGCATCTACTTCACTAACTCCTGCTGGGGGAATTTATTCCCATCATACGCAGGCTTTTTCAAAGCCCTTTTGTTTTGCAAGTGGTATTTTCTGTCAAGGGAAAGGAGCTTCAGCCTCTCACTTAAAAACTGTGCTTCTCAGAGTCTGCTGTGACTGCAGCAATTAACGCACAACTTGACTCGATACTATGTTTATTCATCTATGTTTGTATTACTTACATTGTATCTTCCTTAAATGTAAGCAAGCTTGCCTATGCCGTTGTGTGCATTATGCTGTCATCTGGAGAAATGAGCCAGTATCCATATCAAAGAGCGGAACTTATACCTGCAGATCATTAGGGCTGCACTTATTTGGGGGCTCAACTGACGTCATGCCAAAACAGAAGCATCTTTTCACAATCAGAACCCAGGAGAGTTAAGTAATCTGCAAATTATACTGCAGGAATCATAGGTAATCAGTATGCCAGTTTATCACAACGGGGCAAATGAGGGGAGAGTTATTTTTGCTGACAAGAACCTCTCCTGCAATCCCAGAGATACGCGATGAAAAATGAAAGATGAAACCGACGTCGCATCGTGGCTCGGTGTGCTGTGAGCTGTGGCACAAAGGCAAAGGGAGACATCCACCACCTCCATCTCCCAGGTCAAAATTATACTGAAGTTTAAATGACACGCAAAGGGATTTTTTAACGTTGGCTGGGCGCTGGTATCGCTTACTGTAATTTATGTTAAAATATATGTATACACAACTGTACTTTGTTTAAATCAACACATATGCATCGAATGACCTGCATACACGTACCAGCACACAAAATAAAATGTTATATTACCTTCAGAAGCCGGATCAATTGTTAATTCTGCCATATGTTCAAGCATATTCTGTTACATTACTGTCTCTAGAAAAGCCAACGGAATAGGATGGAATGTGTGAAAACATGCATGCTGTGCCAGTAAGTAGTTATTTTATGTTTGTAATTTTAGTTTTACTGACTTTGGGCCTAATCCAGTAGGGAGAGCCACAGCGACTCAGACTCGCGTTCCTGATGAGAGCCCTGCTGCAGCACTTGGGGTTCGTGGGCTGCGGCCCCGGGGAGCAGGGCCAGCTTGTCCTGCCACCACAGGACCCCCACGCACAGCTCCCCGAGTGGGCCTTGTGCTCCTCCCCCACCTTCTGACCCCCAGCCCTGCCCTGCAGGGACAGTACCCAGCAAGGAAAGCCAGGAGAGAGGAGATGCGAAAGGCAACACCTTCAACAGCGATGTTAACATAGAATAAAATCGTGTGGCTGTTCTGATAGAGTTTGTGAAGATGCATGCAATCTCAATTCCTCTGGGTACCGTGGGCTGACACGGTAGATGATAACACCCACACTGACACCTCCACCGTGGGCGAGAGGATCCTCTTCTCCCTGCCAGCTTCTGGGAGAGGAGGGACCTTCTGCATCCCTGCGCCAGGCCACGGAGTCATAGAATCACAGAACCATTCAGGCTGGAAAAGCCCTCTGAGATCCCCCACCCAC
>NC_139411.1:33620000-33627500 GCF_905368555.1 Meleagris gallopavo
CCAATCCCCCACTTGTTTCCTAACCCAATCTTTCTTATGTCAAAGGACAAATTGCTTCATTCAGAAAATGGAAATAGATGGAGGGAGCTCACTTTGGCAGCATTTCCAATAACCAAATATCATGAAAGAAATGACATAAGAGATCCCACTAAGGGACCACAATATCCAAGCATATTGATCTGATTTACAAACCTTTTCTAATGCGAAACAAATGCGGTGGGTGTGAATTCATACTTAACCATAAAAACCCTTGCATTACTCTGTCTCTTATTAAATACCACATATAACTCTCAGCAGGTTTTATGTTGTGTTTTACTGTCAGGAATGGTTAAAGCTGGCCTAACATTTTGTTTGGCAATTAAGAAAATTTGTAGTTTAATTTATTAAACCAAAAGAAAAAAAAAAGAACATGACTACACAGAACACAATTAGTTTCATTTTATACTGTAGCCCAATCTACCTTCCCTTCTAATTATTTATAATCATTCTGGTTTACATCTGAATCTCTATTATTTCAAAGTTATGTGGTTTGGAAAACAGACACAGATACAATTACAGCAGTCAGTCACTAAAAACCAAAGTACTGAAGTCAACTGCACCGAGTAACGAAATGTTGGCGTGGAAGAGATGGAGCACTTCCAATACCTGGATAGGAACGGGATGAGTGTGTCAGGACAAAACCCGGAGAACAACTAAAGGCAGCTACAAATCAAGGAATGCAAAATGGCCAATGGATTTCTCAGAGCACTTTCAGCAGGAAACTCCTATAACAAAACTGCAGCTATCTGGGAGAATGGAAAATAAAATCTCTAGAATTATTTACAGGATTCTTGGCAGACCAGAGAATGCACAAGCTGGGGTATCTTCTCAGTTCTAAAGTCAATCTCCAATGGAAAGGCACAGAGTTTTGCAGTGACACGTTCCTCTCTGTTCCTCTCCTTCCCCTTTGCAGCCATCGCTGCTCGAGCATCAGTGGGCTCTGTGGAAGTGCCACCAAATCACTCCCCACTTTTCTGCCCCTTTCAGCACTCTAAGCCATCATTTGTTTCCAGCAGAGCAGAGTCCAGTCCAAGTTTCCTCCTCGGTTACAATGATAGATACGTATCTAGCTTAATATCACTATTTGGATTAGATAAAGGAAGCTTGCTGCCCATCAGCATCTCACAAACCACAGAAGAACTGCACAAACATACAGAGGAAATCCTAATCAAATTTGGATTGGTAAAGAGCATTCCTGACAATCCACACAATACCAAGACCAATTCAATTTTATTGGTTGTTATTCAAAATAAAGGGCACTCACATCTCTCCTTTGTGTATTAATAGCCTCGTTCAAACCATAGGATTGTGGGGTTTTGTAGATCAGGGGCTTCCACAGGTCTTGGTGTTTGCTTTATAACCTAGCTGAGCATTCTGAGCGGTTGTGAGCAGGGGGTGCATTGAGGCAACATTTTCAGCAGTGAATTCACCTTTAAAATGAGAGTGCCACGGTCTCACACTCAGATGGGTTCCCTTCTTCCCATGCACAAACGTGAAGGTAAACGGCTTTATCCTGAAAGTCAGACCGGGCTTCTGCCTGAAGAAATCTGCTCAAAAACTCCTTCAACTTCTGCACTATTTTTCATTCTTTCCTTTATATTTAGAAACTTTCACAGAGTGCAGCAGGAGCTGTGCATAGAAGCCACTGTTTGCACTGCTGCTTTCCGAAAGCCTGCTTAAACAGTGCCCGAGGATTAGGCCAGGTCTCTTTATTTCCTTTCCTATTTCTTTATCATTAAGGCCAAGGAGTTTTTTAGCGGGCAGAATACCGCTAATCGCTCACCCCAGCCCCCATGGCTTTGTTTCTGTCAAAATAGCTCCTTTCAGCTGCAGCAGAGAGCGAGCTGTCTCGGCAAATGAACTGTTCTTTCTCACCAGATGTGTAACCGTGTTTCGTCTTTCACTAGAGACAAGCTGGAGCCGACTCCTTCCGCTAGCTGGGCCCATGCTACATGTCTTACAACAACACAAATGTAAGCCCCTTCCTTTCCACACATGTTAAACTCATTTCCTAGTGAATTATTGGGAAAACACAACGCTATCCTCACCGCTGTGCTCAGATGATGCAGTTTACTTTATGCACTTCTGGCACCGCGACCACACGATGATTGGCTCCGCGTAATTTTCTGGCTGTGAAACTTTTGCTGAAAGTATCGCAGATATTTTATTTTGTTCAATTTGCCTTTAGCCCAGCACACCGGGATCCGCACACATGGCGGAACAAACACGTTTCCCCTTCTATGCAACAAATGCTGTTTACACTCTGGATTCTTTCCATCCCAGAGAAATCAGGAGAGCTCCTTCAGCAACAAAACACAAACCAGAGCGGAGCAGCACTGTTGCGTTTGGCTGAGCCGACTCATCGAGGAACCAGCGAGCTTCCTTCAGCTTCAATCGCTAATGAACCAAAACAGTTAACAGCAAACTCCAATCACTGCGTCTCATAAAATCCTGGGTAACCCTTAGCCCGTAAAACCCCCCAGCTTCAGGTATTTTTTTCAAGCGTAGTTCCATCTTTATTTTAATAGTGGATTAATAATGCCAGCACAGTGTTGTGTTATACATCGCTTTGACCACAAGCATTTTTGTGAGATTTGCTGTGAAGATAAACAAACAAGAGGAGCTTGTGTTCTGGCAGCCTGGCTGAGGTGAATGGTTCTCATTTTCCTGGAGCGCGAGCCCTGGAAGCGCTGCCAAGCACAGGTTGAGCTCCCCGAGCTCTCCCTTCCTGTAGCCCTGCTTGTCAATCACCTCCTGCTGTCTGCAGTGACAATTCCCATCCTCAAGCCGGGAATTTCCTCCCTCCCCACCCAGGGTCCCCGCACCCCACCAGTGGTCCCCAATGGCCCCGCAGCACTCAGACCCCTCAGCCCTGCATCGTGTGCAGAGCTTTATTAAAGCCATCTCTACCACTTTGCTTCGCAGGTTGTTTTTTTTAATTATCTGCTGTCTGAGGGTAATTATTTACTTCCTGTAAGCTCGCGTACCAGAACTCTGAGTTTGAAAGATTTTTCCATAACCTAATCCAATTCATCAAAGGCATCCTAACCAAATTACAGGCTCTGGCAGTATCTTTGCTTTTCACCTGATAAGGCTGCAGCAGAAGCACGGGATGGTTTGTATCAGGGTACCTCCTGCAGTATAGTTTTTGACAGCTTTGCTCAAATCCCTGCCCCCTCTTTTCCTTTCTCACCAAAGCAGACTATTCCCTTCCTCCGTCCTACAGCAGTCCTGCGATGCCTTTGGCTCCCTGCAAATAATCAAGTATTATACAGGGAGGGGAAAAAAAAAAAAAAAAAAAAGTGTTACAGAAGTCTCCTCCAACACGTTGGGGATTTGCTTGGAACAATGGTTGGAGGATGCTCAGAGCGCTCCTCCAGCAGCACAGGTATTTACACAATTTCATTAACTGCACCTCGCAGTCTGATTAAGAGCGGGGATTAAGAGGAGGATGTCAATGGCGTGACCAAGGGGCCTGGGGAAAGGAGGGAAGAAAGGAGGAAATGAGGAAGGCCCAGCTCTCTGCTCTGCCCTGCTTCTCTGCTACCCCACACCTCGCATTCTGCACTCCCCGTTGTGGCAGTACAGCACAGCATGGAGCATCCCGTGCTCCCAGCATAACCCTCCACCCTGAGCAGCAGCTAGGTGCTCACACCTGAGTGCTGCAGGAGCAGCCGCCCGTCTCCATCATTAGTGCAAACCCATGGATCTGCCACATCTGCCTAAGGAAAAATACAACGAGTAGTTTCTGGTAGAGACATTTTTTAAGGGAACGGTTGCCTGGGAAAGTTGTCGCTTTATAATGTACTTTGATGCTGGTGGCACCTATAGGACAACGAGAGCAGAAGAGCAGCGGAGGTATGGTAAGGTTTGTTCTTCGGTAGCTGTGCCCATGTCTTAAAGAAATATAAGAATTAAAGGAAGCTGACACCAAACTGCCCTGCTCTCCCTGCGCTGTGCAGCTGAGATGACAAGTTGTCATTTAAGAAGTTAATAAACAGTCACCATTTTGCAGGTTATCCAAATGCTACTGAATAGAAAACCTTGGATCCCTAAATGATGTGTAATTAAAATTATTTTAAAAATCCTCCTTGACAGGCCAGGGCTTAGCCAAAATGTAAATGACATTAAAGAAGACAATGAATTTAATTTTATTTAATGTCCCTTTTTGCAGATCCTCATTTACATAGCATTTTTAACAAAAGCGTTGACCTTATAAATGCTGGCATTTGTACAGCTTCCGCAGAGTTGGATTTAATCACGCTTTCGCAAAGCCATAAGGGAAAAAGCTTTAAGTTCTCTGGTTGGATATGGAGTAGGAATAAAAACATTGGGACTGGTCAAATGTTTATCCTCCTCGCTTCTGAAAACAACCTGACAAGAAGATGTAAAGGTCTGGGGAATAACCCATTGCTGTTTGTAAGGCTGGGTAATAATCATACATAATCGTTTGGAAATATAGCTAATAAAAAATATAATGAGTGTTCAGCAAAATCGGCATTAGGCCCAAATTACATGATATTAATACTTGAACAGGTGCAGAAAGGCGCTTTAAATGAGGTAAATGAATAAAATGTCCCAGAGCACAACTGTGTGCGCTGACAAAAAGTCAATCACATGAATAATTCAGCGCCCGGCACCGCCAGCAAAGGTCGCTCCCGCTGACCTTTGTGACAGGAAGTGAAAGGAAACACTGGTGCCTAAAAAACCCTCCCATCAGTCTGCGGCCACTGCTCCGGCACCGCAGCCGAGGTGCAACCCTGCAGCGTGGGTAGGTTGAGGACCCCGGGCAGAGCCACAGTGAGCACCCAGCAGCCGTGCAGAGGTGTGGGATGTGGGCAGCGTCCGCCCCACGTGCAACCTGAGGTCAGCCTGCAAGTATGCCGGGAGCTGCGGGGCTCAGCAACAGCTGCTGAATATGACAAAACTTCTTATTCCCCCAAACTAAAGCTATTCCAAACTCTGTACGAAAGAAATGGGATAAACAGATGTCTGGCTGCCCGACAGGAAAGTGGGACACACGCGGAATGATAAAGTCTCCAAACCCTACAGCGCCATGCCAGGTTTGTGGGGAGGGAGCCCTGGCTGCCTGCAGAGGTGCCAGCAGAGCAGAGCAGTGGGGGGACCATCTGGAGGAGCAGTGCAGGGCATGCAAGACATGCCATGGTGCATGGGCAGACTGTGCTGCATGCGATGGCTGCAAGTCAGTTGCGTGCCACCGCTGCATGAGAGCTGCCTGCCTGCCAGCTGCCTGCTGCTGGAAAGCTGCCCGCTGCTGGATGCAAGTTGCATGCAAGCTGCCTTCTGCTGCATGGGAGCTGCATGAGAGCTCCCTGCCCACAAGCTGCCCATTGCTGCCTGCAGGCTGCCCACTGCTACTGCTGCCTGCCTGCAAACTGTCTGCAAGCTACCCATGAGCTTCTCATTGCTGCCTGCAAGCTGCCTTCCTGCAAGCTCCCTGCCTGGGAACTGCCCCTGCCTGCATGCTGCCCCATGCCCCAAGCTGCCCCATGCCCCACACCTCCAGCATCGCCCCTCAGCTCTCACCAGTTGGTCACCATGGAGCCAAACAAGGAAAGGAAAAGGCAGGAGGATGTGTCTTCCCAGGAATTTCCATACCTTCCAATAAAATATATCGCGATGGCAAGGAGGAATTATTTTAGCACACAGTGTGGTTTTGGTTTAGCAGTTACTGCGGCGTCCTGTAATCATTTACAGCCATTGGAATGTATGGGTGAAATAGGATAGATTTATCTGTTCATACTTGTGATATGTAGACAATGGGTGTTCCTAATGAGGAACATCTGCTTTTGTGTTTTCCCAGAAAACATTATTCCACTATGAAAATGATACTCCCATCCTTTTCAGCAACACCGCAAAGAAAATATGGGCCTTTTCCTTTCTTTTATTTGCTTTTCTTTGGGTCAGCCTCATTTCCCAGGGACGCTTTTCCTGCAGCATCTCTTTCCTGACTGCGCTGCACTTTATGGTGGTTTGTTGGTGACTCCGCGCGTTGCTGCGCCGTGCGAACAGCCCTGATGTGGCAGAGGACACCTCAGCGTGCACAGCAGCAAAAGTGTGCACACTCAGCCACGCTGCGTGAGAAAACCACACTGAGGTAAATGGTTCTCAATGAATTAGAAGGTGGGAGGGCAGGCGGTATCGCCGTTGCAAGGCCTTGGTTTTGTTTTCGCGCTCAGATCTTACTGCAGCATTCGCATGTACGCTTACAGAGGTTTATTTAAAATATCTTCACTGCTAGCAAATTATTATTCCCAAGGTGCAAAAAAAGTTGTTGGATATGTTTTCTTTTTT
This sequence comes from Meleagris gallopavo, assembly GCF_905368555.1. NCBI lineage: Eukaryota > Metazoa > Chordata > Aves > Galliformes > Phasianidae > Meleagris > Meleagris gallopavo. Next base: position 33,626,355 of record NC_139411.1, read on the forward strand.
CCTTTTTTCCCCCACTGCGATAAACCATTCCAACTATCAGAGCGACTCCTGGTGTGGGCTGGAACGAATGGGTGCCCATAGATCTCAATTCAGCACTGAGTTATTGGTTTGTATCCCGAGGACAAAAATGCCTTATCTGGTCAGAAGCTGCTAAATGTGTCCAAAGGACAAAAGGATGAAGCGCGCTGCGTCTGATCCTTCCTTGCAGCCAACTACCGGAGCGGTAACACTTCGTATGGGAAAGTGTAAACCGAGCCAGGAGTCTGCTGGGGGAACGCTGCTCTGCAACGCTCAGGAGGAAACACAAACCCGAAACCCAACACCACCAACCCATGTAGGTAACCAACTACCAACGCGCAGAGCCAGCAAACGTGAATTTGGGGACCTGGAAATACACTCTGGTGGTGTCAGAGGACCGATGCCTGCACAGAGCTTTTCCACACGCGTGCCTTTCCTTCTGTGTTCGCTGCAATGTGCTCAGCTGCTGAACGCTGCACTCAAGAGTTGCTTTAAAAGCACATGGTGGGACGCAGAGGATCGTCCCAAGCCCCCGCTCAGCCCCATGTGTGTGCACAGCCCTGCAGCTCTGGCTGCTCTTTGCAAGGCTGCGATACGCGCCATCCTCATAAAAACAAAATCTTGAAAATTCCTAATGTGGAAGGTGATTAAAATTCCTATAAAATTGTCATATCTTTAAATTTAGAAGCACGGCAGATTTTTCATCAATAATTAAGATCTCTAAAGCATTTATGCTAGGCATAAATGGAGTTTCAATCTTCCTTATTCAAATAAACATGATAAACCCATTAACCAAATGTTTTCTGATTTTTTATATCTTCTCATGCTTCTGGAATACCAAACTGTAACGCACTTCTGCTCATTTGGGGGAGGTAGAAAAGCACTGACACTGCACGGCTCGTTCTGATTTTGTTGGGATCGCCCCTCACAGAACCGACGTAATTTAACTCACGATGACTCTGGAACATTACTATGTATATATCACTATAATCCCTAATCACCGAAAAATGTTATCTGTGCCACATTTCATCGTGCGAACGGACCATAAACACAAACTCCTTGCAAACCACTCAGTGTAGTTCAATAGGCACGAAATGAGCGCTCCGACCATATCTGTAAATTTGAGCC
>NC_139411.1:34237500-34400000 GCF_905368555.1 Meleagris gallopavo
GAGCCTGTCGGATCTCAGCTCACCTGGCTGCAGGAGCGCGGCCGTCAGTCAGTGCTGTGCTCCAGCAGCACCCCAGCTTTCAGCGCATCCCCGAGTGCCTTACGCAGCTCCTCAACGGAGCCACCGGCAGCCCAGGGGCTCAGGAATCCGTGTTATGAACAGCGCAGCGCAGCTGTACTGAGGCGTGGTATGTTTGCTAAAAAGGAGCGCTGAACATCGATGCGAACCAGAGAAAATGGTTCCCCCGGCCGCTGTGCTGTGTGCTGTGCTCTGTAACCTCCGGCAGCCACATCCCGAGTGCAGAACGTTGGGTCGGTGCTGAGGCAATGACTGCTGGGCCCAAGGCGGGGCTGCATCGATCAATTACAGAATTTTACACATATTTTTGTATTGTGATTCATATGATATATATCAAGAGACTTTCTATTCATTTGTAAAATACATAAATTATTGTAAACTTTTAATAAAAAGAGCTGTTTTAAACATTGAAATCGGTGACTTGTTTTCTCCTGGCCGCAGGTGGAAGCCCGGCGTTACTCACGGGCACTTCGCTCACCCTTTCCATCACGCCCTCATTTTAAACAGCTGAAGTTCCACCCGACCCATCGCTGATACCCGGAACAAAACCTGCAGCCCCAGCGCAGCCCATCCTGCCGGGCTCAGCGCCGATCTCTGCCGTTCTCCAACCGCCGACCGCGCGCCCCGCGAAGCCCCGGGCGGAGCCCCCAGCAGCGCGGAGTTCGGCGCCCGTCCGCAGCAGCCCTGGGCACGGCGCGGCGCTGCCATCGCTACGGAGTGCCGCCCGCGGCGGGGGGCGGCGCGGAGAAGCGTCGGGCGCGGTGGGGGCCGCTCCCAGAGGACGGGCCGCGGCCGTCGAGGTGGGCGCTGAGCGGCTGCGGGCGCTCCTCCCGCGCGGTGCCGCCCGGTGCCCGCCATGGCGGAGCGGAGCGCCGAGCCGCTGCCCGCCTGCTTCGCGGGTCTGGGCGCGGGCAGCCCTCGGCCGCGGCAGAAGCGCGGCGGGATGTTTTGCAGCGTGGAGGACGCCTTCGACAACAAGACGTTGGATTTCCCCTCGCTCGGCGGCGGCGGCTGCGGTCGGTCCCGTGGCTCCGCGACCCCGTCCGACGGCAGCGGCAGCCCCGCGCCGCCACCGCCGCGCTCTCCGGGGGCCGCCGCCGCGGGTCGAGATGTTGGGACGTCCGACGGCTGCCGGCAGGTGCGTGTGTGCGTGCGTATGTGTGTGTGCGTGGGGCCGGCTGGGCCCTCCGCTCCGTCCCGTGCCGTCGGGGAAGCCTCGCGCGGGGGGCCGGGACCGGCCAGCACGGCGCCGCCGGGCGGTGCGGGTGCGAGGAGCAGAGCTACCGCTCGGGCCGCTTCTGAAGGAGCCACCACCGCGGCCGCGGAGCCGCTTCCGACGGCAGCTGCGGGCGCGTGGCCCCGGCGGGCGGGGGGAGCCGGCGGCGGGGGGCGCGCAGGCGCGGGGCCGCGCACGGCCGGGCACGACGCAGACACACGGAGCGGCGGAAGATGTCGAACCCGGGCAAGAGAAGCGGCTCTCGTGGCACGGTGAGGGGCTCCGGAGGGGGGGCCGGGCTCGCGCCGTCCGGCAGCGGGAGCGGAAGAGCCGGGCTTGGCCGCGCGTCCCGGCTGGGAGCTTTCGGCTCCTTCGAGAGAGCGCTCCGCAGCGCTGGGGCCGCTCGGCCCCGAACCGCGACCCCCGGCCCCGCATCGCGGCTTGGGCGCGGGGCCCTTCGGTGGCGGCGGCCTCGCGTGACCCGCTGTGACTCGGAGCTCCGGCTCTGCGCCTTTGTCTGCCCTGCGGCCCCGCACACAAAGCCGCGCTCCGCGCACAAAGGCGACGGTTCCGCTCCCCGCAGCGCCCCGCGATGCCCCGCGCCTCATCCCGCGCCCGGAGCGCTGCGGGGGTCCGGCGGAGATCCTCCGCCTGTTGTCGCCGCTCTGTTTGGGAGCGCTCCGCCAACCGGCGCCGCCGCTGCTGCTGTAGGAGGGGATTCCCTGCTCCTATTGCCGGGGCTTCCGAGCAGAAGTGAGGGAAATCTCCAGACAGCGATGCTGGCGCTTTTTTTTTTTTTTTTTCTTCTTCTTCCCTTTTTATCCTTTATTTTCCTGCCGGCTCACCCCTGCGGTCCCCCCACACATCGCGCTGTCTGAGCGCAGCCGCGCGGATCGGAGCCGCCATCCCGGCCGGGGGCGGGGATTTGCGCCGTGCCCGTGGGGCAGCCGGCACGGCTCCTCGTGATTGATGTTGTGGGACGCGCACGAACAATAGCGATGCGATAAAGGCCTTTTCCGAAAGGCAGCGCGGTTGCTCGTGCTTCTTTCGTGCGCCGCGGAGGTCCCTTTCCCCGCACCCCGACGTGTTTGCAGGCTGTCCCGCAGCAGCACGCAATGCTGGGGCGGTCGGCAGCGTCCCTCGCTGTGTTTGTGCCCCCAGCACCGCCCATTGCAGCCTCGCTGATATTCGGTAATATAGCAGAGGGTCGGAAAGGAGCCCTCTAATTATGCTGCGGCTCTCTAATATTTCTGGTTAAAGATCTCATCAATCTGACAGCGGCGTGCAGCCTCGCTTTGAAGGGAGGAAAGGCCTCGAGGCGTTACCATCTCCTCGAGACTGGAAAAGCTAATTGTGTCAATAAATTAGCAGGTCAATGAGATGCACTTAGCGGTGCTTGCAGCCCCCAACCCCACATCTCACGGTGAGCAGCATCCATCCACGGGAAGAAATCCTACATTTGTTTTTTGTCCGCTTAGAGCGAGCAGCTTCTGATCAAGGGCGGAAAGATCGTCAACGACGACCAGTCTTTCTATGCCGACATATACGTGGAGGATGGTTTAATAAAGTAAGTGAAGTTCTGTGATGTTGCTGCCAGGCAGATCTCAGTGCTGTTTAATTTGCTCGAAGCTCCTGTCTGCGGGGTTGGGCTGGGTGTTCACCTGAATGCTGTGTTCAGACAGATTGGAGAGAACCTGGCTGTTCCCAGCGGGGTGAGGACAGTGGATGCCTACGGGCAGCTGGTGGTGCCGGGCGGCATCGATGTGCACACGCGGCTGCAGATGGCTGTGATGGGAATGGCTTCTGCTGATGACTTCTACCAAGGCACGAGGGCGGCCCTGGCAGGAGGAACCACGATGATAAGTAAGATGGGCAGCGCTGAGCTGGGTGCTGTGCAGGGCTTTTGTCATGGCAGAGCTTCGTTCTCCTCCTAGCACAGAAATGTTCATTTTTCTGTAGTAACCGAAGCGTTAAAAAGCAAAGTAGGATGCACGATGTGCTTCTCAGTAACTCCTTTTGCAGTGCATGTATATTGAACGCACTTGGCTGTTCCTGCTTCACCTCTTAGAACCACAGAACCATTAATGCTGGAAAAGCCCTCTGAGACCCCCGCCCACCCCACAGTCCCACTGCCCACATCCCTCAGAGCCACATCCCTGCTCGGAACACCTCCATGGACGGGCACTGCCCACCTCTGGGCAGCTGTGCCAGCGCCTGGCCGCTCTCTGGAGAACGAATTGTTCCTAACCCAACTTGAATCTCATGACAGTAGAACAGAAGAAAATGTTAATCACCATTTCATATATTTTTAATAGCTATACAGCTATATTTATAAACTTATCAGCTTTATGAGTGTGGGATCTGCTTTGTTACATATTGGTTTTGATTTCTATTCGTTCTTCTGCTCCCAAAGCCCACTGCAGCACTTGTCTGAAGGGAACTCAGCAAGCCCTGCCCCAGCTCTGTGCATCCGTCTGCCCACCCGTGGGGTGGAGGTGCCCCATCCCTGCAGATAGCCCAGGGCTCTGAGCACTGACGGGGCTGTGGGCGTCCCCGCTCAGTGCAGGGGGTGGCCTTCGGAGGTCCCTTCCAACTCAAATGGTTCTGTGATTCTGTGCATATGAATTACTGCTGGGGCGTCTCCTCGGGGCGGTGGCTGCGCTGACCCCGGGGGCTCCTCCAGCCACACACAGCTGTGCCCAGGCAGCCCCCCAGCGCCGTGCGGTGTCTTTCAGTGGACCACGTGCTGCCCGAGGCTGGGACCGGCCTGCTGGCCGCCTACGAGCAGTGGAGGCAGCGTGCTGACAGCAGGGCCTGCTGCGACTACGCGCTGCACGTCGACATCCCCCGCTGGCACGAGGGCCTGCAGGAGGAGCTGGAGGCGCTGGTAAAGGACAAGGGTAAGGGCCTGAGTTCTGACTTAGAGAAACTCACTGGAACGGACTGCCCAGGGAGGTGGTGGAGTCGCCGACCCTGGGGGTGTTCAGGGAAGGACTGGATGTTGTGTTGAGGAACGTGGTTCAGTGGGAGCTATTGGTAAGAGGTGAACGGCTGGACTGGATGATCTTTTCCAACCTTGGTGATTCTATGATTCTAAACTATTCAAGTACAAATGTTGGAGGTTGGGCTTGCGGAATGAGGTGAAGCGTTGGGCTTTTCCCGGAGATGTCCTTTGTGTTCTAATTCCTGCACGCTCTAAGCATCCCTTGGATGCAGCCCAGGGAGGTGCTGGCCAGGCATCAGGAATTTGTGCCTTTCATTAATTCTTAATGCCGAGTTTGGAGCTGCATTTTGCTTTCAGATATGCTAATGCAAAGCTAAATGACTTCAGTGTAATTTGCAGTCTTGCAAGCGAGGCCTTAATTGGTCATTTAACATAAAAATTTGCAACGAATCTCCTATTAAAACGCGGAGCAGCTGAATAATGGACCATTTGGAGCTTAAAACGTATTTTTCATATGTATCTTCTCATGAAATACAGTTTGTTTGCGGTTTGATCATAGTTTGGAACCAGCTGTTACCTCTATCCATATAAAACACGTTGGCAGTTCTCAGGCTTTGACTCTGCTCCACGAATCGTGTTCAATAGGAACAGTGTGGGCAGTGCTGTGTGCAAAGCACAGTGTGCCTGTTGCTCCACTGAAACAGTGCACTGAGTAACAGCGCTTAGAAATAAGAGAGGCCCGTGTTGGTTTGCTCTCAGCTGAGCCCACACAGAGCTCAGCCGTGCCCAGGCTCCGAGCTCTGAGCTTTGGCAGTCACTGCGCTTCTCGTTTTCTCTTCCCAAGGTGTGAACTCCTTCCTGGTGTTTATGGCCTACAAGGACAGGCTTCAGTGCACCGACGCCCAGGTAATGCAGACAGCCGCTGCGCAGTGGAAGCGGTGACCCACAGTGAGCAGAGTCCATCGCTGGTCTGATATTGGGCGCCCGTTCTCTCTTGGCAGATGTATGAAATATTCTGCATTATTCGAGACCTGGGGGCCATAGCCCAAGTGCATGCTGAAAATGGAGACATCATCGAGGAGGTATTGTGCTTACATTCATTCAAATTGCAGGCTGATTGGAGCATTCGGCGTGAGGCAAAACGCTGACTTAGCAGATGGGCCGTAGTGTCTGATAGGAGGTGCCAGCATGCTTTTAGTGCTCATTTGATGCTGCAAAATCAATAGGAATATGTCCAAGTGAGACAGAGGAGCAGCCTGCTCTGGACACTATTGCTTCCTAAAGACAATCAGTGTGCATTTTGCAGTGCGTGCTGTCTGCTGGCATCAGGGTTGTTCAGTGCCAGGTTGTTTCACTGATGGGCTGGCCTTGCTGCAGCAGGGCAGTCTCTGGTTGCTCGTTGCACGTTAACTGAGATGTGAAGAGGTTGGGGGCTGTGGCTGTCCCTGCATCCCACCCCTTCTCCCTCCTGCCCACACGCACCTGGTGGTGGGATTTGGCCTCCAGGACAATCTGCTTACCAAAGCTTTGGAGGGACGGGGCTGATAGGAAATCCTGTTGTGGGAGGAATGTGCAGGGGGATCTGGGCTCTTGGTAATATCAGCAGCATCCTCCCAGTTCCACACACTCACCTGGGTTTCATCACAGAAATCTGCTTAGTAGTTCCCAACAAGAACTCTGAGGGGCTCCCTGAAGGCTGCCTGCCCACCCTCAGTGGTGTTTATCCTCTATTTATTTTGTATAGAACTCCTGTGTGGCCAGGTGTCCTCACTACTTGAGAAACCTGAAGAGTTGTGTGTTTTTTCAGTGATCTGCATTACATCTTATAATAGGTATCACCAAAACCAACAGTCAGTACCTTATTTGGTATTGCAAACTATTCATTACTTTCCTTTTTCCCATTAGAAAAGGAAGTGCTAGACAAACACTGCGAATGGGTGCTGTACAGCAGAATTACACACGCAATTCCTTGTAGCTTACATTCAGAAAGCAGAATCCTGAACCTTGAAATTGGTTTATTTGAAGAAACAGGTTGGAGGGTTACTGCCACCCTGTGTTCTGTGGTGTCACATCATTGTATTCCTCATTGCTGTCAGCCTGTGGCTGCTCCTGAACACGGTGTGTGTCCCACACTGCTTCAGACCGACTGCTTTTGTTCATCTTTGTCCCTGTAGGAGCAGAAGAGGCTGCTGGACATCGGGATCACTGGGCCGGAGGGGCACGTCTTGAGCCGCCCGAGGAGGTAATGCTGCCCACATTTCCAAAGAACTGCAGGCAGCTGCTGCTCGTGGTTCCTGGGGGCTGCGAGGAGATGCTCCGTGCCCCTGTTTTTGTGCTCCGTGCCCCTGTTTTTGTGCTCCGTGCCCCTGTTTTTGTGCTCCGTGCCCCTGTTTTTGTGCTCCGTGCCTCTGTTTTTGTGTCTGCAGGTTGAAGCAGAGGCTGTGTACCGTGCAATTACAATAGCAAAACAAGCCAACTGCCCCTTGTACGTCACGAAAATAATGAGCAAAAGTGCAGCAGATGTGGTAGCTCAAGCAAAGAGAAAAGGTAAAACTCTATGTCGTGTCTGCATGCTACGTGAGGCCATTCACATACGTCCAGGAATGCTGTTCTAGCTGCAGGGCCTACGAGCTCGTTATCACCCCAGTTCTCTCTCTAAGGGTGCTAACTCCCAGTGTTGGCTGTTCCTCACCGTGTGCTGGAGCTCACTGCTCTGAGCTGCACTCAGAAGATGTGATGTACTTGAAACTTTGACACCTGAATCCCAGTAGATGCAGCTGAAAAAAGAACAGAAAACAACTCCTAATCATTTATCATGAGCTAAATGAAAAATGAAACTGGAGCAAACTCTAAATTCAAACCAGGGAGTGGTGGGAGAGCCAGCTGTGCTCCTGCAGGGAGTCGGGAGCAGGGCGGTGTGCTGAGAGAGCAGCAGTGCATGGCCACGTCTGCTCCCAGCCAGAGGGACACCAGCTGGGTGCAGATAATAGCATCACAGAACCATTAATGCTGGAAAAGCCCTCTGAGATCCCACCCACCTCACAGTCCCACTGCCCACGTCCCTCAGTGCCACATCCCCGCGGGATGAACACCTCCATGGACGGGCACTGCCCACCTCTGGGCAGCTGTGCCAGCGCCTGGCCGCTCTTTTTCCCAGTGCCCAACCCAAGGCTGCAGAGCAAATTGCAGCTGGAAATGTATGTTTTCCTGTGGATGAATAGATGCATTCACAGCATGTTCTGGCAGCGCTTCCCAGACATCTGAGGTAATCGGAGGTTTTAGTCTGAGTTTAAAAAGCTGTGGTGCTGAGAACACCGGAGAGAAATGAAAGTGGCACGGTGAGCGTGCTGTGAACGGAGGCTGAAGGCTCCCAGCACTGCCCTGACCCCGCTCTGCAGGCACTGTGGTGTACGGTGAGCCCATCACTGCCAGCCTGGGCGCCGACGGCTCGCACTACTGGAGCAAGAACTGGGCCAAGGCTGCGGCCTTCGTCACCTCGCCCCCGCTCAGCCCCGACCCCACCACGCCGGAGCGCCTCTCCTCCCTGCTGTCCTGGTGAGTGCAGCCCGGGGCTCGCAGCCACTGTGGGGATGTGGGCTGTGCTGGGGGTGTCGTGAGGCTGGGGGGGCCCTGGGGTCACAGCACAGCTGTGCATCCGCTGAGCTCCAGGGCGTTGGTGTCAGATGAAGGGTTTTGCAGCAGCAGCGCTGGGTGTTCGCGAGGTTTGAAATCTGAACTGTAAGTGCTTGGGGATGGTGCACGTGGGGCTGTTTCAGCCAGTTGTTATCCCCGTGTCAGCACGAGCATCTCTGTGCACAAACACAACGCTGACAGCCCTGCAGACACGGGGATGGGTAAACAGAAATACATCTGTGTGTGCTCCACTGCAGCCAGGATGCAGCAGTGACCCTTTGGGGCTGGCTGCAGTGCATGTCCATACAGCCCTGCGTAACCTGCAGTATGTTATGGGACTGAGACGTGCTTGTTGTATCCTTCCTTTAAAAGGTACTTTGGAAATGCATCAGAATGGTTTTTCTTAGAACCATCTTCATATTAGAAGGGCTTGAGGTTCAAAAGGAAGGTACAGAGATCAAGATATTGAACAAATAGGAATAAGAGCCAGTTTAGGAGAAAAGAGCAAAGGTGCTCATGAGGCTCTGGCTGCTGTACTGTAACATTCCAGCGCTTAGTCTCTATGAGTGACTAGAGAGCAGCACCTCTGTGTACCTCTTCACTTGACTTCCAGTGGGACTTAAGGGTCTAAGCTGCCTGCCTGTGAGCCTGCATTGATGAGATCAGCGTATTCATACAGCCACAGAGCAGTTCAGGGTGGGGAAGCCCTCCTAGATCCCCGGGTTCAACCCCAGCCTGCCCACACCGTGCGCAGTGCCCACATCCCTCCGTCAGAGCTCAGGGCCCGGGGGCTGTTGTGTCACAGCTCCCAGTGAGCCTCCCCAGCACGCAGCTCCGCAGGGAGGGCGGGTTGCTGAGGAGCCCATTCAGAGCCGCTGTCTCTGCGGCGTCCTCTGACCGTGTCTCTTCTTGGGTGCAGCGGGGACCTGCAGGTGGCAGGCAGTGCTCACTGCACGTTCACCACCGCCCAGAAGGCCGTGGGGAAGGACAACTTCACCCTCATCCCCGAGGGGACGAATGGCATCGAGGAGCGGATGGCCATAATCTGGGAGAAGTGCGTGGTAGGTGCAGAAACACGGAACCTGATTCCTTCCATGTTGTGAATGCGGGTGGATGGGAGCAGTGCTCAAATCGGATGATGTCAGATTTCTCATTAATTCAGATGAGCCCTGAAGTGTGACACTGTCTAGACGCTCCTTCAAAAGAGCCTGGCAATGGAGGAAATGTGACACTGAGTGCCTTCAAAGCCTCTTCAAAGGCTGCAGTGGGGGAGCAGCCCCCGCGCTGTGACTTGCAGTAGGAGGCAGCTCTCAGTGATCGCTGTAAGGGCTGAGATGCTGCTCTTTGCTGGTGCTCGCAGGGGTGGGGATGGAGCATTGCCACAGTGCCTCTGTCTGCCTGCAGCCACCACGGCCCTGCACTCAGCACAGTGCTCAGCCCTGGGCTGCTGACCCCACGAGTGTCCCTGGGTCACAGTCTGACGGCGGCTTTGTTATTGAGATGAATACCATTTATCTTAAGATAGTTCAAGAGAATTTAAGGCAATTCTTAGGTTCACTTCTTGTCTTTCTGTATTGAAATATCCTTAGCCATCTCTGGTGGATGTGAGACTCCTGTCTCACTTGAGCCTACAAGGGAAGCCTTTTTCAGAGACCTTATCTTTCCCAATGCAGAAAGCAAACCCTCTGGTGCATCCTTAGCTCCCATTTGGTTGCGGTGGGACTGCTGTGCTGTCCTGTGTTGAACAGCCCTTCCCTCGTTCTGCTGCTCAGGTCTCTGGGAAGATGGATGAGAACGATTTCGTGGCAGTGACCAGCACAAATGCTGCCAAAATCTTTAACTGCTACCCCAGGAAGGGGCGAATTGCGGTGGGCTCTGACGCAGATTTAGTCTTGTGGAACCCCAAGGCTACAAAAATCATCTCAGCAAAAACCCACAATTTGGTAAGATATCTTTTTAATTATTTTCCTGAGCAGATTTTACAGTTGGAAGAGAGTGGCAAAGCAGTATATTTCTTCAGATCAAAAAGATAAGAGCATTCACCGTGTGAATGGAGGAGCAGGTGGAAAACCTTGCATTTCCTTTGTAAAATGCAAAACGTGTTGTTTGCTGCACTGCTGGACAGTTGGGAGGGCTGGGACTGGGCTGAGCAGCAGTGACTGAGCCGCGATGCTTTGCTGCCAGAACACAGAGCTTACATGGGTTGTGCTCACTGCAGAGCAGAGAAATTAACTGATGACCTCATTCTGAGTATTAAGCATCCTGGTTTGTTTCTTCCAGAATGTGGAATACAACATATTTGAAGGCACGGAGTGTCATGGGGCTCCTGCTGTGGTCATCAGTCAGGGGAAGGTCGTTCTTGAGGACGGGAACCTGTTTGTCACCGAGGGCTCAGGTCGCTTCATTCCCAGAAAGACGTTCCCTGATTTTGTTTATAAAAGAATAAAGGCGAGGAACAGGGTAAGGAGAACTTCATTTGCAATAATCACAACCTCTGCATTATTGCACTGTGGTCCCTGTTCTGCTCTGAGCTCTCGGGTGCAGCAGGCAGCAGGAAGGAGAGCTGTGCTGATGGTTATGGTGTGATGCCCTGGTCAGTGTCATGGCACGTACTGCTTACAATGCCTGCTTCAGGACTGCAGCTGATCATACAGGTGTTAGTATTATTCAACTATTACAAAGTCATAGAGCAAAAATACAACTTCTACTTAAGAATTTGGCCGTGCTTTTGTTGGAGATTATGGTGTTGCTGTATTACCACTGTGCAAGTTGGCTGCTGCCCGTGGAGTGGTCGTAGTTACTGGAAATAACAGCAGCCCTTCCCAGTGTGCCAGCACAGATCTCCTAGGAGACACAAAGATGTGCAAATGCATGGAATGCCCCTTAATGACCGCACCTTCCTCCTTTTTTCCTTGTGTTGTTTCAGACCTTTTCATTATGCACTGAAGAGCAAAAATCTCAAACCCCGGACACACCGCCAGCACTGGTGCTGCAGCAGCGCTCGCAGTGTGCAGCTCTGTGTCCGTGCTGCAGTGCGGTGGAGGCGCAGCCCCCAGCACCTCCGTGCTGTGTGTGTGCAGGGAGCTGTGCAGGGCTGGCAGTCAGGCTGTGTTTGTGTCAGTGCTGAAAGGAGACGCCCGGTGCTGCTGCTTTGGCACAAGGGACAGACAGAGCTTGCTAAATATAAACCTCACGTCCTGAAGGTCCCCGGTCTCCCAGTAGATGATAATTGAGTGTCAGACCTGGCTGTTGGTGATTCGTTTGTTAAGTTAATTCACTTGGGCAGCCTGATTGGGCACTTTGCAAACAACCAGACAGCCCTCCCGTGTCTCCTGGTCTGTGGTTCAACCAGAGCTTCAGGAAAAAGCTGGGGTCAAAAGGAGCACAGCAAGATGCTGATCAGAGCACTGTCTGTATGATATAGGGGCCAGGATGAAGGTCATGTACCAGAAACCTTGCTGTGGAAAACGCTGTATGCTTGTGGAGAACCCGTCAGGCCCTGTGCTTTTAACTTGAAACCCTGCTCTTCTCATTTGCAAACCACGTGTGTGCTGACCCTCTGGTTCTCAAATGGCTGCCAGTCATCAATCTGCTCTGCTGCAGAGACAAGGCAGCCTTAAGCAGAACTGTGGTGCATACTGGTACTGGGGCCATTGCTCCGCTCTGGCTTTGGCTCCTGATGCCCAAGAATACAGAGGTTGGTAGAACGCAGCACGGTGCTGCTCCGGTTGAGGTGTGTGCCTGTGGGATGCTCCCCCTGTGCTGCCCACTGCCTACCTGCAGCCTGGAGCCCTGGGCTGTGGGCTGCATCAGCTGCATGTGAAGGGAGAAGGGCCTTGGGGGAGAGGGAGGAGATGGACGGTAGTGCCTGGGCTCACACCTCACGTCCCTCCCGCAGCTGGCAGAGGTGCATGGTGTCCCGCGGGGGCTGTATGACGGCCCGGTCCATGATGTTGTCCTCAGCACCAAAGCTGTGCCCACCATCGCGGCCTCCAGGATCGCAGGCTGTGCCAGCAAAGTGCCCGCCGTGCCCGTGCGCAACCTGCACCAGTCGGGGTTCAGCCTGTCGGGTAGGTGTGGGCAGGGGCTGTCAGTGGGGCAGGGCTCAATGTGGTTGTCTTTGTTTGTGCTGCTCCAGGGCTGGGTCACGCAGCTCTGCTCCCAGGAAGGAGCACTAATGCTGCCTCCGCCATCCTGGGCAGCCTCCTCACCTCCAGCCCATCTTCCCTCTTCTCCCACAAAGCCATTCCCCCTTCTCTTACTGTCAGACCGTGCCTCTTTTAGAAGCCCCCTCGAAATGCCAGAAGGCCACACGGTCATTTATACTGTGCTGTGCTGACGCAGCGCCCAGATGGCTTTACAGGGAGAGGTGGGCTGTTGCCCAAAAGGCCCTATGGCTGCACGCTGACGTTCTGCTCTGCTCTCCCCAGGCTCTCAGGCTGATGACCACGTTGCCCGCCGCACGGCCCAGAAGATCATGGCCCCCCCAGGCGGGCGCTCCAACATCACCTCCCTGTCCTGATGCTGCTCCCACGGTGCTGGTGTGAAGGGCACGGCTGGTTCCCTGCAGCTCAGGGTGGAAGGGAGGTGGGCCCTGGGCACCTGATGAACCTTCTTCTCTTAGGTAGAATGTAGACGAAGCCCACGCAGAGGTAGCTCACCCACCTGTATGTCCCCCAGTCCCTAGAGCTCCCGCTCCGTGTCTTTTACCTGGATCCTCAGAGCCCTTAGCATATGCATGCCCACACCTAGAGGTACATTTAATGTGTGTTCAGCAGTGCTGCTCGCTGCTCTGTGCCCAGGAAGGCCATGACAGCTTGTCTGGTGTTCATGCCTTTCTCTCCCAATGACTGCCCTTCTCTAAGGACTGTTAACCGATGAGCCCTGCCACAGGCCTTGTGTGCTGTCCTGTGCTGGGCTGCACGCCAGGCTGCTGTAGGCAGACTTTTTTAAAGGGTTATTTATACGGTTTTTCAAGTACCACGTGTAAGTGAAGTCTTACAGCCAATAAAAGGCCCAGCTAAAGGCTGCTTGCATATGGCAGGCTCTTTTATAAAATCTACGCGAGGCAGTTTGTTACATTTAAAGGTATTACAGAAATGGTGAACCTCAATGCCACAAATCTATGCATGTCCCTCTGCCCCGTGCCTCGCAGTTGGTTTTCTGTTCCTTGCATTGAATAAACTTTGTTTGAAATCCTGAAGTGATGGAAGCAGCTGACCCGCCTCACTCTGTGTGCTCGTACCTCATCTTGCCACGTGCACTGGTTTGTAGAACAGCTCGTGCTGTGCAGGTCTGTGCTGTGTCCTGTGGCCCTGCAGCTGCTGTGTGCAGGGCTGGGCTGCAGCTGTGTGCCTGAGCCCAAACACATGGACCAGAAGGCAGGTGGGGTGTCTGAATCAAGAATATATGCTCAGATATATTTAAACAAATGACTTAATTTTGTTTAATGTCTCTCCTTTTTTTTTTTTTTTTTTTTTTTGCCTGCAAATGCACCAAGGCTATTGAACATCCATTTACTTTCTTTGCAAGCAGTGTTTTGCTTACATCTAAATAAAAGCATTTTTGAAAACCGAAGAAGCCATTCATAGGGAAAACACTCACTTGAACTCATATCCCCCACCTGCATGACGCTGAAACCACAGCCAGCAAGGACAAAGGCAGCAGTAACCCCAGCATGGGATGCCCCCCAGCCTTGCACGAGCTCCACCACAGCTGTTCTTAACAAGGGAAGTGCTGCTATCCCCTGCTGCTGGGCTCATTCATTTAAGGGTACCTGGGCATGGGCCCACCCCTCCCCTCTGCTCTCCCTGGCGCAGCTGTGGGCAGCCCCTCTGCAGAAGGGGCCTGGGGGAGCTGAGGCAGCACTGGCACAGGGTCGCGTGGCCTTGGAACGGGGCAGCGAGGTTAGAACCCTGTGCTTGTCTCAGCAAGATGTCTCAGCCCTGTCCTGAAGATCCATCCGTCTGCCAGTGTCTGGTGCCTGCAGGGAGCAGCCCCACCGCAGCACTCAGCCTGCACAGCCCTAATTCCCTCTGACAGCACCGCAGGCTCTGGGTCAGACGCTGGCAGGCGCTGGCTCAGCCGGGCAGAGGGGAGCAGCTGAGCGCCATTGCTGTGCCTGGCACTGCAGGGCATGAGGCACAGGGACGCCTGTCTGACCTGAGAAAGGCCCACGGGTGCGGTTTGCAGCCGCTGAGGAACAGCAGTCCTGGCCCCTAAACCTGCATTAAGCACCACAACAGCATTCCTGCAGCTGATCTCATTACCTTGCTGTGGGATGGACGGAGCATCCCATGGTCTTGGGGTGTCAGGCTGTATTTCCAAGGAGCTTTCAGCATCTTGATGCATCTCGGGGTCAGCCTTCACACCACAGCACAGTGCAGCAATGCAGCAGTCTGCAATGCGCCGCAGGGACGGGCAGTGGCTGCACAAGACCCAGGTGCAAAGCCCTCGGGCTCTGTGGGGCAGGGACCCCCATGAGGAAATACCTGGCGCACGGAGCCGCTCGATACACAGCTGTACCACAGTGCTGCCATAGGAGCAGTGAATGCACAGCTGACTGATGGTGCATTTCGGCTGTGATGCCTGTGCTGTGGTCTGGATGCTAAACAGCGGAGGTCTGCAGTGTGGAAGCAAGAACTGTATCCCAACATGCACTCTTTCCTGGACTCAGTGTTGTTCACCTGCAGAGCAATAACCCAGAAATGACTGCCAAAACTTGGCAATGTTAAAAATACACATTTATTACTCCACATAGGCAATGGCTTCTTGCAGTGTCTGTAAAAACACAAATTTGTTGTCCTAATTGAAACGCTCCGTGACATGGCAGTATTGCTATGCAATAAATTACAGAAATGTATTAACATAAAGTACAAAGGTATACTTTACCTATCCGATTTACACTGAGATAATTTAAAAATATTCCCTACCAAGGCATCGGGGTTTCGGCACTGTCCAACCTCCAGTTCACATTACCTCATTCGTATTACTCTTATTCTCTTCTCACCGAGGTGCAGGGTGATGAATTGGCAACAAAGGACCCATCCGGACCTGACCTGGCATTGGTTTCTACAAAAATTCCCAGCAAAGTCTGTGGAATTCAATGGAAACACTTGAAAATACGCAATTCTGCAAAACTCCCAGATACAACAGCGATAAGAAAAAAATCTCATGGCAAGAATTGAAGGAGAATAATTCCTAGGTGATGTAGACGCCTCACAGCGGATAACGGCACTCCCTGTATAAATCTGTCATACAAAAGATGCACGTACTGAAATAGTTATATACAAACGTTTTTGTGGAGATGTGAAGCAGTGCCGGACCGGCTCCCGCAGGCTCTGCAGTGGGGTCGGGAGTGGCAGCGCCTCTCACAACCCCGTGAGCTCTGCTCACAGCAGCACTGACCCAGCAGGGACAGAAGGGCTCGGGGCTTCGGCAGTGCAGCCATCACAGCCGCTGTGCAGAGCACAGCCCCACAGCCCAGCACAGCCCCGCTCCCGGCCGAGACAGCAGCGGACTGATGCTCTATGCTGTGCCTCCTTCTCACCATCACTCTTCGCTTTCAGTTGCATCCCCTGCATCTATGCATAAGTAAATGGGCAGCAACAGAACATGCTCTGTGGCGGGCAGCAGCAAAACACACATCCACGCACGGCTGGAAACGAGTACCCAAGTGATGCTGGACTCACAGCGTCTGACTGCACCGTGCGCCCAAAGTCTGTCACGTCCCCCGTCCTGGTCAGCCAGGTGCAGAAGCAGAAGGTGCCGGGGCAGACGCACACACTCTGCAGTCTGTCCTCCCCGCCTCTGTGCCCCCCATCTCACCCTGGGGCGGCAGCCATGCGGTGCCCCCCAGCAGTGCTGGGCACTGCACGATGCGCAGGGGGAAAAGGGACAGACAGGGGGACAAAAAAGGAAAAAGGACAGGGCTGGGGAGCGCCGGGGGAAGAGGCAGGCGTGTGGGCACAGCGGCGGGAGCAGGGCTGCAGGCAGCTCAGCCCAGGGAGCAGTGCTGAGATGGCCGTCCCACGGGGCTGTGAGCAGAGCCACCCCCAGCCGCCCCTGCACAGCCGGTGCTGAGGTCTGCACCTCGAGCCTCTGCTGCCCCTCCGTGAACGTCTGGTTCTGCACAAACACAGTCACTTACTGATCTCCACATAAAACTGTGGAAAATTAATTAGTGTCATCTTTCGTATAAAATAATTGTACACGGTTAAGCTGATCTATTTCATCCACAGAAACTAAAAACGCAGCAGTGTTTGTCCTAAAAGAGTCTGCATCTGTTAAAACCTCTTCTATGCATTTCTGCGTTACAAATATAGAACAAGGATGCAAACCCAGCCACCTCCTTGGCATCTGCCAGCAAACACATCTCGCTAGCCTTAAGGTGAACGCTGCTGCCATCAATCTGTGCACAAAGCACAACGGCTTTGTGTGGCAGCAGAACCCACGGCTCATGTTTAACAACAGTAACCAAAAGCCACAACACAGCAGATTGAGCAGCCGACGGAGTGAAGGCCTCTGAAAGCAGAGAAAGGCAACCCCCAGAGCGGAGCCATCAGAGAGCTCCTGTCTTACTGAGAAGATAAAAACAGGTTTTGGTAAATTATGTACAGCACTCCTACTTTACGCTGAAAATAAAGAAAACTGAAGGGTAAATTAAGACACTGCCCTCTTTTCATGGCCAAGCAGTACTAGAAGGTCACAAACTGCTTCCAAAAAAACCCGAACCTGTGACAAAACGCATCCCCCAAACCTGGGCACACAGAGCCCAAATGGTCCGATCTGCCACACGGCTCTTGCCACTCACAGCAGCTGCATGAAGGAAGCAAGTATCTTAAATACACTTTACATATTGATCACGTATTTAATCATTACCCAGCCCCACAAGTGCACAAAAAACATTTATTTACCCCAAGTCAGGAACGACACTCCGGCAGTGGTGAGGGGACAACAGTTTGCCTATGCCATCCCAGAGCTGCAGGGCCATCCCAGAGCTGCAGGGCCATCCCCGCTCCCAGATGTGGCTGCAGCAGGGGCAGCCCCAACTCACAGTGGGAGCACTCGGCCCCACGCAGCCCTCGCTAGCAGCAGTGCTCATACAGCATGAGCCACCCATCCAGCCTTCCTCCCGCTGGCTTCCCCTGTTGGAGATGTAACTTCTCCTGTTGCCATCGCACTGTATTAGAACTGACCAGCAATCTGACATTATAAAAGAACAGTTAATGAAACAGGTCTCCTTCCTCCGACAAGTTGCATAGCGAGTATCCTTACCCACGGCAGCACCTCAGCGAGTGGAACTGGTGCCTGTGTGAATCCAGAGCTCAGCTCTGTGAGAACTGTTTTGCTACAACGCTGCGGGACGAGCTGCTGTGCCAGGTGCTGCAGGGCGCTGCCAGAGGCACTCAGTGCAACCCAGGGCAGGCGGCAGTGGGCGGCAGCAGGGCGGCCTCAGCTTAGCTGCTGCCCGCCGAGCACACGGAGCTGCACATGTTCAGGCTGGAGGTCTCAGCCTCAGCCTCCGTCTCAGCCTCAGCGGTGGTCTCAGGGGCAGACGTGGACTCACCCGTCTGCTCCTGGCTCCTCTTCAGCCTGCGTGGGGCAGAGGAGCGCATCACACAGCCGCCCAGGTCAGCCTGAGCCCTGGCCGCCCCAGCACCCCCCAGGCAGGCCCAGGTAAGGCAAAGCAGGGGGGCTTCACACCGGTGGCACCTCCAGCACATGGTGACACCCTTGCATGGGCGGAAGCGTCGGCAGAACATACCACCATGTTCTGATCACAGCGTGTGGGCTTCAGTGCTCCAGCACCTGCGGGCACAGCAATGCACCCACCCACACCGCACACAGCCCCCGGCACGGGGCTGACTGCTGTTCTGCTTCCAAACACAGCGGGGCCTTTGTGTGCTTGGTCATGGCAAAGCAGTGCTGAACTGCAGCATTCCTCCTGCGTGCTTGTGACATGCAGAGAAAACGTGTCCACGCTCCCTGCTCTCATCTCCCAGAGCAACATTCTCCACAAGGGGGAGCTGAGGTGGTGCCAAGCGGGAGCAGAGGGGGCACAGGGGAGCCAGGAGGTGCCATATGAGCGGGTCAGACCCCACAGCCTCTCTGCAGCGAGCCCTCTGCAAGGTGCTCCAGGTCATCAGGCTCCAGCATCGATACTGTGGAAAAGCCAGGAAAAGAACATCTTTTCTTTCCCCAAAACAGCCCCCACTTACTTCTCTCTGTTAAAGATGACAAAGTCTTGCTGGATAGCTTCAAGGCATTCTTGGAGATAGTCATTTTCCTGTTGAAGAACAGAAAAGAACCACACGTGCGTGAAGAGTCCCATTTGCACATCTGCTTCCTACAGCACTGCGCTGCCCCAACCTATGCACAGCACGCAGCAGCCACCAGATGAAGGAAACAGCACAACTGATTGTGGCTTTTACTGTAGACATGTTTCACCTGTGGCATGCAGAGACTCTGCAGCCAGGGCTGGGCTCCTACCCTATGCTACCTTGTGCAGTGAGCATGCCAGCTGAGGACTGTGGCAGACACAACAGAAGCCCTGAGCTCTCCTGGTCACAAACCCTCTCCCAGAGGCACTCCCAAGCCTGTTCATTCTGTTTTCTCCCTCCCAGTGCCTGGCAGAGTTGTGAGGTCGCAGTGGCACCAGGCCATGCACCCAAACATGGAACGGGCACAGCGGGTGCTTCCGTGTGGCCATCATCCAGCCCTCAGACAAACCACAACAGCACAAGCCTCACCCTCAGCTGCTGGGCAATAAGACAGTGTTTCTCAGAAGGGCCACAACCAGCTGGATGGTTTGCTAGTTTTACCCTTGATCATCGTGCCCACACCTCTATCTGTCAATTCACTTCCCTGAGCACAGAGTATTGTGAAAGGGCTCTGTCGCACTTATGTAGAGGAACACTTGGCTGTCAGGAAGACTCCATTTGGCAAACGCTTCCACCCCAATATATCTGCATGGGAAGCACCACCACAGTCACGCTGCACCCACAGCATCCCAGCAGCATCCCAGACTCTGCCCAGCAGCACTCACGGACTGCGAGCTGTCCTTGCTGTTGTCCCGTGATTTGTTCTTCGCCAGCCTCTTCTTCTTCTTGTGCAGAGGCCTGGACTCCAGGATCATCTCCTCCAGCTCGAAGGTGGGGTCGCAGTGCAGGCGGCCCTTCTGCAGACACACGGACACACGGAGTCATCCCTCCCCAGCGAATGCTTCGAGCCCAGAGCAGGGCAGTGAGTGGGCAGGCCGTGGTACTCACGTTGGGGACGAAGCCCGGCTCCAGGCGCTTCTGGCAGACATCACCCCAGGGCACGGCAGAAAGATATGCTGATGTCTGGATGTCAGCCAGGCAGGAGAAGCGGTGCTCGGGGTTCACCGTCAGCAGCTGCGGACAACAGCACTGCTGTGAGCAAGGAGAGATGGAGCCGAGAGCCCCGGCCCTGCAAACGCACCGGGGACCCTGGCAGTGCCGCATCCCTTCTGCCGGGGGCAACGCGCGCCATTCCGCGCAGCGCAGCGCGGATCCAGCCGTGCCGGCCTTTCTGCACGACGCAAAGCCCGGTCCGCCCCTCTCGGTGCGCGGTGCGCTGCCCCGGCGCTCCCCGCAGCTGCCAGCAGGGGGCGATGCGAGCCCGCCCAGCGCCGCGCCGCCGATCGGCACCGGCGGCCATTGAGCCTCGCGCCTGTCAGAAGCGGGTGTACCTTCCTCACAGCACGCCCATCCGTTACTTTTCTGAGTTTTCAAGCAAACGACAGCTGAAAACCAACCTCTACAGCGCATCGACAGCTCCCCGGTTGCAGCAGTAACACGAAAGCACTGCACACATATGAAGCCCCTCACTGTAAATGTCCCAAACCAGACTCCTCAGCGCTGACCCCACTGCTCCCCTGTTGTCCCAGCCCACCCCATGGCACAAGGACCTGACCCTCGGGTGCTGAAAGAACCCAGCCTCAGCCCAGGGAAGAACCTGATCATTACAGCAAGAAACAGCCTTTTCATTGGCTAGCAAATGATGCATCTTATTCCCATTTGCAGAAGGGAGTTGGAGCTCGATGACCTTTAAGGCCCCTTCCAACCTAAGGCATTATCACTGACAGAAGTAAAAAAAAACAAACAAACCCATAACAAAAGATTAATCTGTGCTTAAACTGAGCAAAGCCATGAATAATAAGCCCAGTTTTAGTTTCACACTACTAACACACTGAAATATGACCAGGCACAGCTGTACGCAGCACAGCTCCTGCCCAGCCTAGAGCACAGCAGGAAGAGCGGGCTGTGCCGTCCCCGTTCATCACAGGGGAGCTGGACCACACGGCCTTCAGAGGTCCCTCCCAACTCTAAGGACTCTGTGATTCTATGACTCTAAGAGCCCTCACCTTTCGGAGCAGAGCAACCATCTCCTTTGACCACGTGGATGAGTACTGAACGCTGACGGTGCTGAACAGCTGCACCAGGGACTCCACCGGGTTGTTGGAGTGGATGTCGTACGGCCTCTGCGGAAAGCACAGGAGGGTGAGAAGGAATTCCCTTTTCTCTCTGCAGCCCATTAAGGAGCCATTAATATGATATTATATATTATAATATATATTATAAATAATAAGAAGCCTACCCAGCCACGGAGGAGTTCGTAAGCCATGATTCCCAGCGACCACCAATCCACTTCGAAGGAGTAACCCGTGCCCCCACTCAGGAAGGAATGGAAAATCTCCGGAGCTGAACAGACAGAGCAGAGCCACAGCAGGTTATCTCTAGTGTCACTTGGTTTCTGCTAAAATCACCCAATCATGCAAGTCCATTAATAAGCGCAGTTAATGCCACCAGTGGGGCTTTCAGGACAAGCCAGCAGCACAGCTGGGCTCACAGAGGGCTGGGCAGCAAGCAGGGACAGTGAGACATGGGGACACTGGGCCATGGGGACAGGGAAGCGAGGGGACACGGAGCTGAGGGGATGCTGGGGACGCCGGAGGGACAGGCAGCGCTCTGATGGCAATGCAGCCATTGTGGAGTTCCCCTCTTGAGCCAGCTAAGCTCTGCTGAATGACGCGGTGCATGCATTAATGGGCAAAATCCATTCAGTGCTTTTGTGACAGACAGGAATTAGAAGACCGCATGCAGTGAGCATTCCTTAAAGGTAAAGCACAGACGTGACAACCTGCCACTGCTTCTTACCCATGTATGGCTTTGTTCCAGCTAGCGCAGTTGCTCTTTCACCATCCCTAATTATTGTTGCAATATTAAAATCTGTTAAGTGTGCGTGACCTTAAACAAAGACAGATGTTAGGAAGGAATTACTTGCAGCACAGAACCCCACCATGCAGAATAAAGCTGTATTTAAGCTTTTCCTCCCAGGCAGCAGAGAGCAGGGCAGGCAGGAACCTCCCAGCCCCGCATTGGGCCCCAGGGCTCCTGCTGAGGACCTCGGCCCTGCCTGATGCTAAGTGCGACCTCGCTGTGCTTCTGCATTTTGAGTCACATATGAAGCTTCACATTCTGCATGGAGCCCATTTAAAATACCCAACTTATTCCACCCTACCTGGCCATTCTTGTTCTTTGTTTGCGGTGCATTACAGGATTCTGAGTTTCAAACCTGGGACACGTCCAGTTTTAAATGCCAAATTCTTTACTGCTTGGGAAACTCAGGCTCAGTTTTTCACCAGTGAATACAAACACCGTAATGTGGCAGTACCGAGCCAATGTGCAGCACAAAAACGGAGGGATGTGCAAAGTAATGTGAAAAATACCACAACCATTTAAGCTTACAATAAACGCTCCTAGCTCAGCACACCTTGGGAGCTGTAACTTACACAGCTCCAGCACCTGCTCACACTGATATATCAGATCCTAGAGTCAGTAAAGAAGACAAGGAAACTCTGTGTTAAGACACTTACTGCCTTGTTCACGTTGATTAAAAACAACCTGTAACAGTTTGTGGATGAAAGCATTGGACCACGACCACATCCACATCCCAGAGCCAAGGCAGAGCTGGCACTGCAGAGCACAGCCAATACAGACACGTCAACCTAAAAGAAAGCCTAACACTTTACAAACCCTAAGTCTGTATGAAGAAATCGCTGAGATATTTCAGGAAGTACAGAAGAACATTCTCTCTGTTCCTGCACTGACTGTCACCAGGGCTGGCTGGGGAAGCCAGGGGCCTTGGATGGGGCAGAACATTTTCAAATCTCACTGGATGAATGCAGATACAGATCATGTCCGATAGTACGTGCAGTCTGAGGCACTGGCATTTAGCCTTCATACTCTGTGATATTTTCTAACAAACCCCCATGCAAGTGCAAGCCTTGGTCTTGGTAAGCCTTTACCTAAAACTTGGAGTATTTGGAGCCTGCTGTCCTGAGAAAGTGAGTCTTCATTTTCTAAGATTTATTACTGGAGGGCTGAATGTATGGGATCTCATATGTGAGCTGTGCTGTACAGATCACTGATACCAGCCAACGGTGTATTAATAACACTTCCAATAGAAGCTCCCAGGAAGGTTTCCAGGCTCACTTCACCTGGCTCAGCCCGGTTCTCTTCTCACAGAAAGCCTGGTGCATGTGTATTTCTCATACTTTTCCCACACAACAAGACACACAGAATCCACAACTGCAAGAAATCTGTAGCGGGTGGACAAGGTGAGACAAGAGTTCCTACCTTGCTCATCCAGGAGAATGTTGTCTGGTTTTACATCTCTGCAAAGAGAAGCAAAATTATAGCAAACTGAAATCTCAGTCAAATGACAGATTAACTGCTACAAAAAAACCTGCAACCTTTTTATCTACCAAAATATAGAAAGATAAAACCCCAAAACATCCTAATATGGAACAAGTCCCTTCAGACAGATTACAAGCATGTTTCTCCTGGGAAAAAATGCGGGAGCATCTGACTTATTCGCCTGTGAAACCAGTACCGCAGGCGTCAGCCCTCCCTGGGAAGCCCTCCATCAGCCCAGCCACGGCCCCAAGCACCGCACTTTGGGCCCCCGAGAGGAGAAAGGACCAGAGGCTGAGCACCATGGGCAAGGTTTGTGAGCCACACGCTGCCCAGCACCCAGCCCGCAGCCCAGCCGGACCCACAGCCCGCCCCAAAGCAGACAGCAGCCCCACCGGGGCCTCAGCGCACAGCCCGTGGGACGCCCTCGCTTCCAGTGCCTCGCAGCAGTACCTGTGAATGATGTGCTGGCTGCGCAGGTAGTCCAGTGCCAGCGCCATCTCACAGAGGTACAGCCTGACCGTCTCCTCCGTGAACTGCACGTTCTGCTGCAGGTGGTAGCGCAGGTCCCCGCCGAGCAGCAGGTCCACCACCATGAACATGTCCTCCTCGTCCTGGAAGGAGTACCTGCGGGGAGTGGCCGTCAGCAGTGCTCGCAGGCTGAGGGCAGAAATGTTTCCTCCTGACTGCACAGCACCGCTGACAACCTGCCAGCATCCCACTACAAGCGTATGTCGGCCTCGGTCTTTGCACCTCTTTAATTAAGTGGGCACCTTCACGATGCCGGCACGATGCTTTCCCTGTCCTAAGCACCACTTCCACGGTGAGGCGGCTGCCCCCATTAACTCCTGCTGCCTTCCGAGCACCATCCTTCACCAAAACCCCACGGA
The DNA here is from genome assembly GCF_905368555.1 of Meleagris gallopavo. Taxonomy (NCBI): domain Eukaryota; kingdom Metazoa; phylum Chordata; class Aves; order Galliformes; family Phasianidae; genus Meleagris; species Meleagris gallopavo. Next base: position 34,260,982 of record NC_139411.1, read on the forward strand.
ATGCCATAGAACCGCTCAGCGAGCAACCCCCGCAGCAAGGTGAGGGGCTGGGCTTTGGGGCTGCCCTTCCAGCACCAGAAAACCACAGAGCAAATACGAGTGTTTCAGCTCCCACCTGGTTTTCCGTCTTGGTTCACCTGAGGCACGCTGTTCCCTGCTTCAAACGTCCCATAACAAACCACAGAGTCACAGAATGGTTTGAGTTGGAAGGGACCTTCAAAGGCCATCTGGTCCAACTCCCCTGCGCTCAGCACAGACACCCACAGCTCCTTCTGGTGCTCAGAGCCCCATCCAGCCTGATGCCCCACAACACCCATCCAGTACCAAACTCCCCACTGCCAGCTCCCCTGGCACACAGCCCACGGGGCTTTGCTCGCAGTCGTCTCAGAGCCACTGAGGCTTTTCAGTTGTGAAAAGCACGACACAACCATACCTAAAATATCCCTGCATATCCTGAAAATGAATTAGAAAATGCAAGTGCTAGTTTAACCATAAAAACAGAGAAGTAGATTTGTATTTACGGTAGAGTAAAACGCCTCTCTATTTGCAGAGGATCCCGGAGGAGAGTGACAGCAGTGAGGATACACTACAAAATAAGGTCCCATTGTTATATTTGGCTACAGCGTTTCTAAGGAGAGAGTGTGTGGGGTTGTATAATGCTTATGAATCACACACTTCTCATCCTGAATGTGTGCTTATTCCAAATGCAGGAGCTGGGAAAATATGCATCAGCATGTCTACTCAAAGATTTCATTACCTGTTGGAAAATGTATCTGCCGTGGTTAAACTGCTCAACAGCCAATGGGGTGGAAACGCTGCCCCCAGGACCCGGTTACACTCCCTGGCCCCACTGCAACTGCTGCCTCTACCCAGTGCTGAGCTTCCTCTGAAGGCACAGAGCATGCACAGCACTGAGCACCAGTAACCACGGCCACCTACACGGCAGCAGTAAGAGACCACCCTCCTTCCTCCTCAGCCGGTCACCTCTGCTCTGTGGGACCACAAGTGGTTCCCTTGCCTTGTATAAATGCCACTCTTCCTGGCTGCTAAATCCTCGCTCAAAGCCAAGCAGCAACCTTCAGATATAATGCACCACTTTTTAAATTTGGAAATGAATTTATGTTGTGCAAGATTCAGTGAAATAGCTGAGCTCTAAAGGGACACGCTGCACTCAGCAGCAAACCGCTGCAGAGTTCTGTTTTGCCATCAGCTGCTCTCCAGCCAAAGGCCACACACGTGGCAATCTGCAGAGATCACAGCACTTCTTTTTCAGAAACAGATCGCTGAAAACAGCTGCATTCCAAAGCGCTCAGTACTAATTCAGGGCCTCATTAAAAAAACCAGCTCTCCTCACATCAGGCTGGAAGCTAACAACACGTGTTCATCTGCAGTGGTCACACAGCACACGTGGCACACCAGCACTGCAGCTCAACTAGTAGCACCTCGGCATGCAGCTGCGTGTGCAAGGAGGCTCTGAAGGAGAACCAACACAACGGGTTTGATGGAACGAGACCGAGTGCTGGAAAATGCTTGGTGATGTAACATTTGGATGTCTTCTGCGCATCTGTTCCCTGAAAGCGTTCCATTCCTGCTGCACCGGCTCAGCAGTACCTCCCAATGGGGGCTGTGTGCAGAGCACCTGGGGCAGAAAGCAGCCCTGCAGCATGGGGAGGGGCAGAGGAAGGGGAAGGACAGGGCAGAAGCCACTCACCAGAGGTTCACCAGGAACACGTGCTCGATCTCCTGCAGGATCTCCAGCTCCCGGAACACATTGCGGACCTCGTCCCTCTCGATGCACTGCTGCTTGTTCATGTACTTCATGGCATACATCTTCTCAGTGTCTCTCTTCTGCACAATGCACACCTACAGCAGAAGGAAAAGATTTAGTACAATGTTCCCTCCCCTCATCTGCTGCTTGACGTGTGAGACCAGCTCTCCAGGAGGGGAAGCTCACACATGCTGAGTGTACATTACCAGCAGATTGAGCTTAACCTATTTCAGATATGGCCGTACTCAGAAAGGTCAAACAATCCATTTTGCTTTAGCTGAAAGCGATTAAAATGTAAATAGGTTAAAAATGAGGAAAACAACAAGCACTGTGCCCAGCACTGGGCCACACAGGGTGCCAGCTCCATGTCCCTGCACAGCACAGAGCTACTAAGCACGGAGTGGGGCTCACTGCACTCCCAGAGCATCCTCAGTGCTGCTCCCGTACCTCTGGCTGATGATGACACTAATTATCAAGGTAGGTATTCTGAAGTGAACTAATGAGCATCCTACAGCTGGCATCATTATGTCTGTCCTCTCTTCATTACCACACGGCAGAGTGCTGCGTACATTTTCTTTGAAAAAAGTTTGCTCCTACAGCCTTCACTGGAACACCAATGCAAGACCCAACCAAAGGTGACCTCCAGCTGCTGGAGCCACAGCACCCACTGCCCCTCACAGCACCCAACAGATCCCACAGCACCCACTGCCCCTCACAGCACCCAACAGATCCCACAGCACCCACTGCCCCTCATAGCACCCAACAGATCCCACAGTACCCACTGCCCCTCACAGCACCCAACAGATCCCACAGTACCCACTGCCCCTCACAGCACCCAACAGATCCCACAGCACCCACTGCCCCTCACAGCACCCAACAGATCCCACAGTACCCACTGCCCCTCACAGCACCCAACAGATCCCACAGCACCTGCAGCATCCCATGGATCCCACAGCATCTAATAGGTCCTGCAGCATCTCACAGCATCCCTGGATGGAGCAAATGTCATGGGGAGACCTGAGCTCTTCCACACTTCCAAAATGCTCCCATTAATAACAATTTGCAAGCAGTAATGGTACATAATATAATATCACTGAGGACACATTACAGCAGATGACAAAATAATAGGTGGTTATCGTTAGCCTGCTACAAACATCCTAATTAGCAACACAATGAAATTACGGGGATTATTTTGCAGTTGCCACTGCAGTGACTGCAGAACAGAGAACCACGGGTGTACACAGCTCTGTGCTGAGGGCATGCTCTGGGCTGGTCCTACAGGGGGGCAGCAGGGGTCTGCCCTGCCTGGGGACACCAGCAGCTGCAGGGAGACATGGCACAGACAGATGGCACAGACAGACAGACAGCACAGACAAGGCTGAAACTCGCTGCCTGCAGCCTGAATGGGAGCAGGGAGCTGCCTGCTGCGATGCACAGCACCAGCACGATCTGACTGCTGCCTCGAGCTGACAGTAATAAGCCAAGGAAAAGTAACTGCACTCTGTAACTTCCTTCAGCAGAAAAGACCCAACGATATCCCCTCAGGACATGGGCATCACCATACAGCTTATCTAAAAACAAGTCCATGAGTAACGGCAATGCAGACACCAAACAACGTTTTTTTCTGATTTGTTTCACATAGAAACACATCAATTTCTAAATCTTTGTCATTAGTTCTGGTTTAGATTTTGACTTTTGCATCCTTCCACATACTGCTTTTCACATTTCTGTCATTTGCTCTCTGTTTCTCTGCAGGAAAAATGGACACCTAGCACAACAAATGAGAACACAGTGGCAGGTTCTCTTGCTGCGTAACAGCAAGTGGTGATCTGAAACAGAAGAGCACCACCGACGTCCAAATGACTCCACTATCAAGTACTATACAAACTTTTCATCTGTTTTCTGGGGAAGCAAAAAACACGAGAGTCAACAAGAACGTTCCTCCTCTCACCAGGCAGCAGTGCTCTGGTGCAGCTTCACAGGAGCACAGCACAGCTCTGTGCTGCTGCAGCTCCACACCTCTGTGTGCCCTGCCGTCCCTGCCCTGCTGCCACCCAACACAACACAAGGACCGGTGCTGGTCCTGCCCTCGCCACCCCTGTCATTTAGGTCCTCCATGACCAGCAGGAACCCTCCCTACAATGTCTGTGGCTGCAGGAGCACAGCCCATGCACTGACAGGTTGTGCCCAGCCTACATCTTTACCTCTCCGCTCTGCCCCGTGGAAGCAGAGGACGTCTACAGGGTAACAAGCCCGAGTGGTTTTAAAATAAATCTGGATCCATTTTTCAAGCAGATCTACAAAGTAAAGCAATAAGAGAAAGAAAAAGAAGAGAGGACCATGTCCTCATGCTGCACAATGTGGTCCCTCCCTGCACAAAGGAAATTTTCTGTGGCTAAATACAGCCGTCAGGAAAAATTGTATGTAATGCTGCCAGATCTGCGCTGCAGAAGGCAGGCATCAGCTGGCAGTATATTGCTCAAGACATGGCACATAAAAGATTTAATAGACTCCCAGATACCCTGAGCATTCAGCTGCTGCCAAATGGTTTGTATACAGCTGCCTTTGCTTTTATTGCATTAAAGACACAAAGGGGCTGGAACTTGCATTTGCTATTCAGGACATGAGATGAGCATTTAACATCTCCCATTTCGACCTCACTTAATGGGGCCACACACAATGACAAGAGAAATTGGAGCCGAAGTTTGTCTTCATCTGAACCTGGACTGGCTGGGTCTGCACCCAGCAGCCGAGCTACGGCAGGCATTCACAGCAGAGGGCAAAGGGTCACTGGCCCAGATGATGCATAAAAAAAAAAGAAAAAAAAGAGAAGAAAACTGACTCAGCTTAAGGGAGGCATTGCCATTAAAGCACGCAGCACATGAAAGCATCTAAACGTGCATGTTTGTAAAGGCACCAGAGCCCTCCGGGTCTTCTCAAGGTGCCCATCAGTGCTGCCCCCCCAGGGGGCTGTGCTGCTCCCTGCACCGCTGCCGTGCCGCTCCGTTACGCAGCGCGTCCCTGCAGCCTCCACTGCCACAGCATTTCGCCCTGTGCTGAGCAGACAGCAAAGCCACGAGTTCCAAGTTTCAGAACAAGAGACCCTCAGAAGAGCAGAGTCGCTGCAGCCAGCGCTGCTGCTGCGAGTCCCGGGGATGGCTGGGGCTGCTGCAACTCCACGGCGTGCGCTGCCAGCGTGACTCCTGCTGCCCAGCTACCCGTGATGTAAGCTGGGATGGAACTACAGCGCAGTCACTGGGGGCCTCGCGGTGCCCGGGGGACACAAGGTGTTATTTTTTGTGGGAAGACTTCTGTTGTTGTCGCTGTTATTTCGGGATACTTTCCCTGATCCTCTGCATTTTTGCTGCTCTGCACATTTTTCAGTTCAACTTGCTCCCTTTTATGCAGCCAGGCTTTAGAAAGTCAATAACTTTTTTCCTGCTGATTCCGAGCGAATCCAGCGGGCTGAAATCCTCACTTGGAAGAAAAGTCATCTAATTATTTAATAGTGTGTCCTGGCTTACCTCAAGCTAATTATAATGGAATAGCACAATTTGTCTGTGGACTCAAACAAAAGCAAGTACTTTGCATGCTGGGCACTGTCTGTGAAGCAGATAAGTACTTGAGATTGCTTGCTCTTGGCTACACAAAGATTATTTTTTCTTCTGCTGATGCAGATGTCAAATTAAGGCACTCGTGAACCCGTCCTCTGCAGGACATCACTGCCACACCTGATGCAAATACCCACAGCGGGGCTCATGATATCTTCCTTCTGCTTTGGGCATGGGAGCATACGTTATCTTCTAGAGCTTCTCCAAGGGCATCTGTTCTTGAAGGACCAGAAAATGCTCTATAAACCTCTCACAGAAATGTTACTGGACTTGGGTGAGGGCCGTCAGGAATCTTCCTGGATTTTGCTTATTTTGTCTTTAGTCAATGCTCGGCACCAGCAAACTGCACACCCACATCAAACATCCTAATCCCACATGAAAGTGAACCACAGGAGGACACTGCTCTCGCTTGTAAAACGCTTATTCAGAGTGGTTACACCTGATCCAAATACAGTGATTTATACTTTGCTTTTTGCTGACTTCCCCTGAGGATTATGTCTGGGCTCCTGGACACACAAAATATCCTATTAGATATTCAGAAGTTAAGAAAATCCTCATATTTCCCACTCTGCAGAGATGAGAAGTGCTGCAATTACACGTGGGCACTGTGGACAGTGGGCAGTGATCCATCCACAGGGCTCAGCTGACCCCAGCTGCACCTCCAAGCACTCACTGCCTGCAGGCTTCTGCTCTCAGAAATAATGCTAACCCGACAAAGTCATTAGGAAACAACACGAGCACAAACACTACTAGAATTTGGTTCTTTAACAGCCAAGAAAATATCAGCAAGCTGCAGGACCTCCCCAAAAAGCAACACCCCCAGTGCTGACCTCCCTGTCACACTGCTCCAGGGCGCAGACGGACGTCCTCACACAATGACTGCAGGCAGTAAATGCCAGCAGCACAGATCTTCCAGTATATGGGCCTCCCAACATGTAGCCATTCCAATGCAGGAATCTTCCATCGTATGGTCATGCCAGTGGACGGACCTTCCAGCATTTGGTCATCCTAATATATAGGCCCAAAAACCCCAGGCCATCGTGCATCTTGTGGCTGTCAGGGACTAGCTCCTCTGCAGATCCTGCCTCCTCCGTGCTGCTTTAGCGGGCTCTACACCAATAACTGAAACCATAATGTTGTCAATTATATTTAAAAAATGAAAGTCAATTTTCAGCTGATATCAGGAAAGTAATAGCAAGGGATGACATCATTTTGAAAGGAAACCAAAGACGTCTGACGTGGCCACAGCATCACAGTTGCAGAGTAGGCAGCAACAGTTACTCTGACATTTCAAACCAATCTTCATATCCATTTCGTATTATGATGGCACTGATGGTAATTGAAATACAGTCTTTGTCTGGTAATTAACATCTATGTAAGATCTGTAATTAAAAAGATAATGTTAATTTGTACTACACTCCTAATAAATGTTAAGGATAAAACCATCCAATCAAATGTTCTTTTAGCATGGTAAGATAAGAAAGCCTAGAGTTGTCTTCTAGGTGTTTTTGCAGTGATACAATTAAAGCACCAAGCACACAAACCACAAAGCAGCAGCACAGAGCAATACTGCAGTGCTGGAAGCGTGGGGCCGTGCCCCATCCCTGGGGGTAACCAAGGCCACAGATGGGCCCTGGGCAGCCCAAGCTGGTGGGGAGCACCCAGCCCACAGCAGGGGCTGTAAGGGCCCCTCCAGCAAAGCTATGCTGCACTTTCAAGGTGCTAAGCCTGCACCCACTTCCCACAGGCTGCTCAGCACCACAGTCCGTGTCGGCTGGGAAGGAGCGCAGGATGCAGGCCCTGCCCTGCAGCACCAGCCCTGGAGCCGGGCACACGCGGGGCTCAGTTCCTGGGGCTGTGGATGTCTCGTGGTCCCGAGCTGCCGGCACTGGGGCTGCAGGGCCTCCTGGTGCCCAGAGAGGAGCGCAGGGACAGAATAACAAACGGACAGCAAGAATACCTGATGGATGGAAGGACAGCAGTGCTACCTCAGGTGCAGCTGGCAGGGCAGCATGGGGAGCGCAGAGTCATCATGCAGGCTGCAGAAGGAACAAGATACACACAGCAGTGACACAGTGACCCAAGGGGAAAGGACCGGGGGAGCTGAGCAGCCCCATGGCCACACTGACCCCGGGGAGGTCTGCTCAGGGTGGGCTCCTCGGGCTGGAGAGGCTGAGACGTGGGTGCTGCCATGATACTGTCTGGTCCTGAATGCAAACAGACTTGAAAACAACGAAAAGCCCTCACTGCTTTCATTATGCAGCTTATTTATCGGGAACTTCATTCTGGGAACAGTTCTGACAATGGTGTCTCTGGCAGTGTTTTACCCAACCATTATCTCCAGCACACAAAGCCCCGTTCAACAGAATGGGACACCTGCAGCCGTGATCCCAGAGGCATTCTGCACAGCAACCTCCTGCACTGCGCAGTGCTGACAACCCTCAGCTCTCAGCGCAGCACAGCCCTCAGCACAGTGACACACAGTGTGACACCCATCCCGTGGCCGCGCTCCCCGCGCTGCCCGCAGCTCCGGGCCGTGCCCTGGCCTGGCTCAGGCAGAGCCCCGGCTCACTGCTGCCGCTGCACTCACGTCACGGCGGGACTCGGTGCTCGCAGACAGGAACACATGGCACAAACAGGTCCTCCTGCTGCACTCAGATGCTGTCTGTGAACCCCCAGGTTTTCAGGCCAGCCTGTAGCAGGAGAGCTGTGCTCCCCAACACGGACCGGGCAGCCCTTGAGCTGCAGACAGCTTCAGCCAGCTGGGGCTGCGTTACGGCGATGTCTCAGCAACAGCAGTGTGAATAACACAGCCTCCTCTTCAGAGACAAAGGTCACAATCAGAACAGGCTTACTCGGGTATAAGGGAAATTAAGAGGTATGAAGTTGCAGTGAATGGAAGAAGCCAATGATCCCCAGAGACGTGCTGTAAGCACAGGGCCAGCAGCTTGACATATCTGCCCTCCGTCCTCACCCCAAGAGCTCGTTTTATTTTCTATTCCGAACACCACAGTTTACTCCCGAAGATCTTTTTCACAGAGCCTTACCATTTTGCTCTTTCCCTGCTGAAAGTTATGCTTTATCACCAGACGGATGAAGGACCGGTGTGCCACAGCGCCATAAATCATTAAAAGCTCTTTAATTCAATACCGCTGTTTGCTCCAGCCAAGCTGTAGCGGTAGCTGATAAAACTTTTATTCACAGCAAGACAGCCGATGCTTTCAGGTCATGTCAACACTCCCATGAAAAATCCCTCTCTCAATTGCTTATGATAGAGATGAAAACCTCGTCTGACCTAAAATAAAAAACACCGTGCACAACAGAGCCTCAGTGCACATGCCCCACACTGCTGACTTCAGTTTGTGCCTGTGTTCTTACCTTGTGCAAGGCTGCTGAACTGATGCTCACCACCTGGGAGCAGGGCCAGCCCTCCGTGTGCCAGGGAAAGGAACTCATGAGGCCAGGAAAGCTGGGCAAGTGCTCAAAGCTGCATAATTATTTTCTTTCCAAATGAATCTTATTCCTATATTGCCATCTACGTAAATCACATCTGAACTGACACAGCCAGCACATAAAAACACATCAGGAAAAGGTCTCCTGGCCGGCTCCTGTACTGAGCAAGTCAGGAGTGGAGGTTTTCCATCTGCAGCTACCACAGGATTTCTTCCAGGTTCCCTGTAAGGCTTCATGGAGGGGCAATGCAGATGTTATCCACAAGCTATGAATCCTATGATTAAAAGCAATTTTAGATGGCTCAGATCAGGCACTTCCCTTTCACGTTATGCTGAGGAAATAACATCCAGTCAGATATTACACAGATGTCTCTATAATCGAGTTTGGGGTATGAGTGATTATCCACTCACAGCCTCTTAGGGACGTGAGCCCAAACATACGAGGAAAAGCTAAGGACATGACAGCACATAAACCAAGGAACCAGAAAAGAAAAAGCTGCACTTGCTTTTTGTTTTGTCTTTTTTACCCACCTCTCCCCTCCTGCACAACAGCTCTGTGGTTTCACTGATACAAATCACTGACAGATATCCCAAAACGTGGTGCCTTTACAGAACGCTGAAGCAGCACGTAGGCAGCCTCTGCTCACAGCCTCCAACACGAACCCTTGGTGCAGCACGGTGTGGCCCTGCAGGCACGTCCCTGGGAGTCTCACAGCAGATGGGAGCTGTGCTTTCCACTGCCGTGATGGGGAGGAGGACCCTGGGGAGCCGTGCTTTGGAGCCGTCCTTCAGAAACCTGACAGGCTCCAGAGTTTTGTACAGCTTTCACCGCGCTCATCTCCCTGCTGGGATTTGCTGGTTCTGATTTTATTTGAAGAAGAAGGGTGAAAAGTCACATCAACCTGCAGAGAAACCCCTGAAGACAGTGAGACTCGTCTTCTTTCTGCCTTTTGGCTGTGTCCATCGTTCACTGCAGGATGGAGCAACTCATGGATTTCTGTGGGGATCAGGGCTCCTGTCTGCGAATCCGCTCTGAATAACATGTGAAAAGTACATCCTCTGTGGTCAGGGTGCATTCTGAGTCCAGCTTTACATTTGGAACCATCTTTCACTACGGCCATAATTAGATCTGTGATGTTTATATGCCAGTCGAAGAGGCAGACAAGATGATTTTTTTTTAGTTACATATTTGATAAAACCTGGGAGCAGACAGAAATCTAATTACTTCCAGTGAAGAACGGAGGGCTTTATTTAATCTCTGAACATAAATTAATGCCGAAGCTATTCCTGATCCCAAGGCAAAACGCTCCCTGTGCTGTCTGGAGAACCCTCCCACTCACCTTGCAGGCGCTGCCAGGCACAGGGCTGTGAGCTGTGCCATGGGCTGTGTGCCCGCAGCACCGCGCCGTGCCAGGGCTGCACGCACGGGATGAGCCTCCCAGCAAGCAGGCCGCAGTGCTCGTGCCCCAGGTGTGGGCCTTTCAGGAGGGACTTAATGAAACGTGCAGCCAGGCGCGCAGTGTGGCGCTGGCAGGAGCTCATCGCATTGTGCTGATGAGTTTATCCCTGAATTCTTACAAAGCCCTGGCAGACATCTCCCCCCACAACGCTCCTCTGTGCTGGAAGGCAGAGCAGCGGGCACACGGGATCACACGTAGCTGCTCGAGCTGCCACGCTGCAGATGCTGGCACCTACAATGCCAGCAAACTGTGAGAGATTCCCAACGAGGGGTGGGCAAAGCTCACCTCAGTTCATTAAAACCAGCCAACATGCCAACGCTACATGAAAACCTCCCAAATTTTGACTCTGGGTGTCGGATCTGCCAGCTGGTAGCCAGAAATCAGAGTACGTGCAAACAAGCGCTGCCTGACAGCAAACAGCTCCACATGCACACTGCGTGCTGCTCCGAGCAGTAATTATTCCATCAACTGCAGGTCTGGAGCCAGTAGTTGGCAGGACAGCCGTTTGGGCAGGTTATAGCCCCATCTGTTCAGAGCTGCTTTACACTATGGCATTAAAATCCCCAGTACCTCTGCCTTGTGAGAAAGGAAGAGCCCAAACCCAGAGCTCACAGGACCCGACCAGACACAGCATCTATCTGCTGCAGCTTCCCATTAGGCACTTAGTGGAGCTTTTCTAATTAGTGGAGCTTTTGTGCTTCCACTAATTAATCCTGCCGAGTTATCCACCTTCCCTCGGTGCCCATCGCCACGCACACCGCCGAGCTGCCTGCTGGGCACCCTGCACAGCCTGCTGGCAGCAGCACAGAGCCCTGCTGTGCACCGGGCTGCAGCAGCACTCAGCAGCTCTGCCAGCACGAACTCACAGATCAGCGGTGGTGAGCACCGAGCTCCAGTGTCCTCTGAACGGCACCCAGCGAGCCTGCAGCTGCTGAGAACAGGCTGGGTGCTCTTTGGTCCTCAGCACGGGCTGTTAAACTGCACAGTCTGCTGAAGGTGTTCTACAGAAATGTGAGGTACTTTTAAAAATACTTTTTAGATCAAAAGTAGTACCGTAACACAATAATCTTATTGCCAATCTGCGAGGGAATGGTAACGATCACAGATTCTTGGTGGATCCTGTATGTAAACAGTAACTGAAGTGGTGAAAGCAATGCTCACCTTTTTCTTCTGGCTTTTAGAGATTTCATGTGTATGCGGTGCAGATATATACTGAAGAAGGTAAAAATCCTGACCAGACAGGAAAATATATCCTTCACCAGAACTGTGACATGTCAACAACAATAAAAATGTACAGAACATGAGAAAAACACACTTACAGTTATGAAAACCAGAGACAGTTTAGATCTGCTGCACCTCCTGCCCTGCACCGCAGAGCTGCGACTGCAGCAGCGTTACCTACACTCTGTCATCTCAAGGACTGCTCCTATGCTAACTTCCTCATGTTATGCTTCGACACAGGGAGAATCTCAGTCACTGCCACTGGTCTGTGGCAGACCCCATACTCACCACTGTGAAAACAGAACAGAACTGTACCCACTGCAGCTTCCCTATGTCTGCACCGTTACTGTGAGAAACAGATCCGCTTCTAAGCGGTGCACACACGTACATGGGAGTCTGTGAATGTCAGACTGCTCTGAGCTCTGACCAACCCACCAGGAGGAACACGGCACCAGAAGCAGGGAGCAAGCCTCGCTCCGCAGCCACTGCTGCACTATGGTGCTGCCTGGGGTAACAAAGAAAGGACACCCCATAGTCCTCAGGGTGAACACAGACAATATTTACTACTACAAACTACTACAAAGGAGATAAGGGAATATTTGCTGTATCATGCCAACACATTCAACATTTCCTAAGAGCAGCAGTACTGTTAAGTATTGCTTTTGACACGGAGTGGTTCGTAGCTGGATTGTCCAACCACCGGTATAACAGACAAGCTGCTGCTTCTAAGGACTTGCAGACGATCTGGACATCCAATTTAGCTTCAACTTAATTGCTGCCAAATCCTGCATCTGATGCTGAAACATCCCCTGCTCTCAGTACAATGAATGGGCGTGTGGGGGTGTGCTGCATGACGGCTTGTCAGAACACAGAGGAGATCCAAATGCTCACCATATTTAAGCCAATGAGAGATTTATAATTAACATGAGCAAAGCAGGGCACTGTTTTTTTTCACTTTAAAACAACACCATTTAAAGTTGGCCACGTTACATAGCAGCCTGCATGCAGGTTAGATTGGAGCTTAGAATTGGAGGGGCAGAAGATGCTGTTAGAATTTACTAATCAGAGAACTCCCAGGTAGGAGGCAGAATTTAACCAGGAATAGTTATTACAGCACCAGCACATACAGAGATGGAGCTGGCATGCTGCTGCCACCACAAGGGCTGAGCTGGTGGGAACTGCACACCTCATGAGCTGCCCCAGCTGTGTCACGCAGCTGCTCCAAGCATCAGGGACACGGCTGCTGCACACAGCCCTGACTCAGGCTTTCCCATAGAGAAGCTCTGCTATGAGCTGCATTACAGTGCAGGCTCATGCTGCTGAGGATCCAGTCTGCTAGCCTAGCTCATGGCTTCATGAATTAAACATCTGGAGAAGATGGAGAAGATGAGGATATGTGGCTTTTTCGTACTTGCTCCCATTGACTTAGAACTGTTGTCCACTTTCAGACAGATTTCACTGAGGGAGGGCCGTCCTGAAGAAACTGCAGCTCCTCTCAGCTCTGTGAACGGCAACGAGACAGCGCAAAACACAGATCCAGAAGGAGAGGAGGGCTCCATCAGTCATTAACCCATACTATTGGGCACCAGGGCACTGTCATGAATTCAACATACCAAGTCAGGGCTCGCTGCTTCGTCTCAATACAGACAGGTTTTGTTCTGTTCAATCCTCCCCAGTGCTCCAGCACTTTGATGAGAAACGACAACAGAAGAAAGTGACAAAACTGCAGGAGAGGCATAAGCAGGCACCTTCCCCAACAACTCTGCAAGCCCAACACTTAGCATGCCTACCAAGTGCTGGGGAGTGAACCTGATGAAAGCATCCCAGGGCTTACTCTGCACCCACCAAGGAGACAGATGAGCTCATGCACAAACTTCAGTCTCGGCTGTGCACACGACCTGCAGTACATTGCCCGGCTACCAGAGCCCAGAAAGCAGCATCAGTGCAGCACACTCTGCCTCTGCCCTTCATTGCTTCAGGGTGGGAAGCAAAGAGGAAGGTGTGGGAGCAGACGTGCACTTGTAAACAAGCAGAGCGAGTCACACGTACTGCCCCAGAAAAGTCATCCTCACCTCATTAAGAAGCTTCAGCAAAATAGATAGGACACTTCCCTGAGACATGATGTAATGAATCAGCGGACAAATGGGAGCGAGCTCAGGGTCAGACCCTACCTGAAAACAGGCACGGTGTTTGAGTGCCACGATTTACAACCAACATCACGTTTCCCCCAAGCACGCAGCAAACAGAACTTGGGTGGAGAATCAGCTCCCAGCACCTGCAGCTCGCACAGCTCGGCTGGACACAGGCCAGGGGCACACAGCTGGGCACAGCACAATGCTGGGGGGGCTCTGCCAGTCCCCAGCCCCACTGCTGGTGCAGGGTGGGTCCCACCTCCATCCCACCCAGGATGAGTCACCTCCAGGAATGCCGGGGCTGGAACAAACCCCAGGTGGCTTCTAAAGCCAGCGTTAATAAGGCACTGGGTAGGTGCCTTCTTAGGTGACAGAAGGGGGTAGCTCCTACTGTGAATCACTGTCCTGCGAAGGCTGATCTTTCTGACACCCCAGACACGTCCTCGGTGAGGTATGCAATCATCTCCCAGGCTCATTTCAGATGACATTACTGTTCATTGCTTCACTCAGAATCACTTGACAGCGTTTTCTGCTCTGTAATTTTACTCTCACTGCTCTTGACCAGAGATACTTATCCCAACGCACTGCTGGACCACACAGCCATTTCAGCTTTCAGTTCTTTGCCTTTCTCTTTCCCTTGGCTCCCTTCAGGAGGCAGTTCCAGAGGAAGGTCACCACAGCTGTGCTCTGCAGCTGCCCAGCACCTCGTGCATCCTTCCAGGTCATGAGGGGGCAGAGGCCAAAGTCCCATCCCTGCTGGCAGTCACCACAGCAGCAGGCCTTCATGTTGGAGCTCCTGCAGGTCGCTTGCCAGAGACCCCCACACCCCACCCAAGACTCCGTGTAATGCCATGGGATGGGGCCTGGTCTGCTCTGGCGACGCTGAGAGAGCAGGGTGGGCTGCCCATCACCAACACTCCCATAGGGGTAATGGCGGCACATCCACCCGCTGAGCCACTGCAACATTTGTGCCTGGCACGGCGCAGCACCGCTTGGCACAGCACAGCCTGGTGGGCACCGCAGGGCCGGCACACAGCGCTGACACAGGGCCTGCAGGGCACACAGCCTGGGGTAACCTCAGCCTCCTGCCTGTCCCGTGCAGACGGAGAAACAAAAGGGCCAAATCTGCAGTGCTTTAAAACCAAAGGATTATGTTTCTAGTTTTTCTTTCAGAGAAAGAAAATTCAACATTTGTAAAGCTGTGAAAAAAAATACAAAGGATAAAATTTGCGTTGATATCAAAGAGGTATTCAGTTGAGAATAGACTCTAAGGGAATGCTGTTGGCAGTGTACCTACAGGATGGGCACGTGCGACTTTTGGAAGGCAGATGAAAGCTTCCAAGGCGCAGCTCTGAGCTGCATGAACCCCGCGAGGAGCAGTGACAGCACTGAGCTGTGCTGACTGCAATGGGGATGGGCGGCACAGCAGGGAAATACTGCTCTGCCCGTAACACCAGCACACCCTTGGATTCCTTCTCCCATCTGTAGGCTGCTTGGCTTCACGAGCCTTCATTCCATCCTGAGCAGGTCAGATGCAGTGGTGTCAACGGTTTACGGGCTGGTTCGGCCCGGTTCCGTGACTAGAAGGGCGGAGGGATCCGCGGATCCGCGCCCCCGGAAAAAAAAAGAAAATAAGGGACCCCGAAATAATTGAAAACAGTGGCAACAATCTGAGGTAAAACAAAGTAATTTACTAAATATGGTATCAACAGAATTTTATAAGGAGAGAGAATGTGAAATTGATAGTGGATCGGCCTTACCACAACGCTGAGATGAGAAGCGCAGGCAGAGAAGCGCAGGCGAGAAGCGCAGGCAGAGAAGCGCAGGCGAGAAGCGCAGGCAGAGAAGCGCAAGCGAAGCAGCGCAGGCAGAGAAGCGCAAGCGAAGCAGCGCAGGCAAAGAAGAGAGCATCAGGTGACCTTGCCGGGAGTTATATCTCCTCGTTGACCGCAAAGCCCCCTGGGGAAACGTAGCTGCTCTTCTCCTCTGGACAGGCACCCGGAACTTGAGCATCAGCAGTCAAACCCCCAGTGCATTGCATGATGTTATGATGTGGAATACCGATAATGAAAAATCATGAAACCATGACAAGTGGGAAAGCAGTGTCAAAGCAGGCAGGGGCACGGTGGGCAGTGGGAGGGCTGAGCCCTGGGGCAGTGGTCCCACCACACCATCAGACCTCATCCCCCCATCGCCGCTCCTCCCCATAGGATCCCCGTCCAACCCCCGACTTCAAAAGCAAAGACGGATACACTTTGATATCCTCACAGCAGCGAAGTGAAAATCGTGCATTTCCCATAACCTCAGCTCTTTAATCCTTGGCAAAAAAAAAAAAAAAAAGAAAAAAAGAAAGAGCAGCTGATTCAGAGTATGTATGGAAGCTCTGATAAAAGGAAGCTGTGGGGAGAACGATCCGCCGTTCTGCCTCCTGCCTCGAACTGAAAAGACTTAGCCCAAGAAAGGTCAGCTTCTCAAGGGGAGATGTCAAGGCACCTCCCATGCAACTGATGTCTGCAAGGCTTCCAAGCCTCACGGCGCCTCTCGAGAAGCCGCCCAGCACTCACACTGAGTTTCCCATTAGCACAGCAGTGCTGAAATCGCCCCCAGGCTGCTGCTCCTCCGGTCACTGCCCAGGGAAACTGCCCTGTGCCAGAAGTAGGGCTGTGCTACAGGGCAGACACAGCACTCCTATTAAACAACTGCGAATTAAATAATATGATCCCTGATATGTATGGAAAATATTAGAAATTTGACAATTTGAGCAAGGAATTGAGCACGACCTTTAGTTGATTCATGGTATCTTAATGATGATTAAGATTTTCTGTAGGATACAAAAGGGGCCGTTTTCTGCAGGCAGCTCAGCTAGGATCCCTCCAGTCTCCGCAAAGGCAATTTCTAAGCTCCCTTTTGCTTCACCTGCAGATTCCAAATAACAGCTCTCATATAGGCAGTTCCACATTTTCCATCATTAAATGTGAGCTTTAAATGAGTTTGTAAATGTGAAAAGGTTTTCTCAGTATCAAAGGAAATTTATCATATTGACATACTTATCCAGAAAGATGACAGATGAATCATTTCAGCATTTTGTTGAAATGATACACAGTTCTGAAGGCTGAAAGACTGTGATGCCGTAAATTTCA
Source organism: Meleagris gallopavo (assembly GCF_905368555.1). Lineage (NCBI taxonomy): Eukaryota > Metazoa > Chordata > Aves > Galliformes > Phasianidae > Meleagris > Meleagris gallopavo. The sequence continues at coordinate 34,277,766 of NC_139411.1, forward strand.
TCTTTCTTTACCATAAACAGAAACCAAAGCCGCCGTGACGCTCTCTTCAAAGTCAGGAAGACCCTGCCCTGAGACACAAACATTCCTCCTCCTTTTCTCACTCTCAGTACAAGTAATTCTCCAGCACACACTGTGCTGCTGCACACCAGAACAACTCCCTTCTCTCCAGAAAACTCACATCTGGAAGGATGAGTCTCCTCATACGACCTCAAAAGAAGTGTTAGCTGCTATTTTTTAGTAAGGCTTTGGTTTAGGCTTTTTGTCCTAGGCAACGAGTAGAAGTCATAACACTGACATTTCCTGTTGCTGTCAGAAGCACCTGCTGTCTGCCTTATCCCTACAGCATCACCCAAATGAAGGACCTCATTCTCCACGGTCCCACTAACCTCAGAGATCTGACATAACTCTCCTTTTAGCTTCTGCCTCCTTGCTCAAGAGTTACGAGTGCAAATGTGGGCGACTGTTTTAAACCCACCCTCTCCCTGACTTGCACTGCACTCGGCATAACATTTTCATTAGCCCTCCTCCCGTGGGATTCACAAGCAAGGCAGGCAGGGATCTGTGTGGGCAGACTCTGCCCCAAGCACGCCAGAACGATGCAATAGATACCTCCATTAACTGGGGCTGCGACGAAACATCTTCATCAGCAAGCAGTGCTACCAGCAGTGCTACTGCTCACACGTCTGCTCTCCCAGCTCCAAGCAGAGCTGGATGGCACCTCATCAGGACTCTGGTTGCACTTTGTACTTCTCCTGGTTCTCAAGACTGACTCCCAGGACCCCACAGATTTTAAGTATTTTAAAAGAAGTTTTGAGCAATTGGTAAAAACATGGGCTCTCTGCCAAAACACATCTCATAGGCCCCGAGCAGCTTCTGCCTGTCCCAAGCAGCCAGGCTGAGGGCAGGACAGGCTGCTCATGAGTGCACTGCTCGCTGTGCCACCGCCATGCACAGCAGTCAGGAGCAGCAGGCCCAGCTCCTGGGCCCCTACCTCACTGATCAGAGCCAGACAGGGAGAAGCCAGCCCAGATGACCAGAAGGAAACGAGAGGATAAAGCTTTCTTCTGATGATTCAGCTTGTGTTCAAGATTATTTCAGCAGCGCAGGGAGATACGAAGGCACTTGCACTCACCTTTAAGCTAGTTTGTGCTACTTTACAAGTTTAATATTCCGTGTTTTGCCCATCTTCAAAGGTGCATTTCCTTGCCCCAGTGTTAGTCAGTCCTAGCGCAAATCCCACACTACGTAGCCATTGCATGAGATGATTACGACAACCAAACTCAGCAACTGTCATGAACCACAACCAGGGTTATTGCTCCCATGGCTCCTGTCCAGTCTCTCGGGTGCAGATGTCTCATCTAAAGAGAAGGGTACAACTACTGCTGGGACACAGTAGAATGCAGGTGACAAAATAACTGTGAAACAGTAACACCACAATGAAGTCTCATACATGCATACTGAGCTTTCAGCTTTCACTTCAAATAAACAGTGTAAAATGCTGTGATAAAAGCAGCAAATACAGAGTCGGTGAAACAGGGAACAAAAAAGGAATATAAACCAGCAAATCAAACTAATTGACTTCCCAAGCTATCCAGTTCTTTGATCATCCTCTCCCACCTTCTCCCACATACTTGGCAAAAAGAACCTTATTTAAAAAAAAAAAAAAAAATCAACAAAAACTCTTAGGCAGAATTCATTTCTGAGTGGGAGAGCTGCCTGGGGCTGCACAGAGCCCTTCTGATTGCACCATGCCAGCCCCGCCAGCCCCCCAGCACCGCTTCCAGCTCCTCCTGCCCTACTGCCTACTCTCACTAACAACAAACCTCCTCAGGAAAAGGAAAACATAACAAATACCTGCCATAAAATGGTCAGAACTGTGCGGCATTGTAAAATACAGCTGTTCACCAAGATGCCAAGAGTTAAAGCAATGCTTCATGGCAACAAAGTGTTTTCCTGAAGGCATTTTTCCTGTGTTTTTACTCAGCAGCAACCATCCCACGATAAAAATAATTAATTTCAGCACCAAAACCGTTTCAATAAGCTGTAAGTACTCAACAGCAATTACCCGATGAAATGCTGGAGGAAAGTCAGAGCTGAGTGTAAAAGCCTACCTTGCCAAAGCTTCCCTTCCCAATCGCCCGGAGAATCTGGAAGTGGTCAAAGTTCACTACAAGATAAAGAAAAAAAGAATTTAAATTTGTAAGTGCTTTATTGCAAAGAGCTCGTGCTAAAAAAGAAGGTGGGGAGACAAGTGAGGAGCATTGGTTGAGCTGTACCAAAAATCACCGCCTTTCCTCACATGGAGATGCAGAGCACTGCTCGCTTTTCTTCCAGTGGTCTGTTTTTACCTGCTTGAAGTTGCTAACAAACACCCTGCGACAGTTTGCTAAGCAAACCCTCCCAAATGTGGAGGGGTCTCACAGAAGCACCACAAACTGTGTGAGCTCAGAAAGGAGGACAGGGCCAGGACATCAGCACAGAGCCAGCTCTCGCTCCCCTCCTTCCCCCTGCTCCCCACGTCTCTGCTGTGCACATTCAGCTGGTGCTTTATTTGTGCTTTCCATAGGACAACAATTAGCAGATGGGTGCTGACTGCCACTCTCCTCACGTGCAAACCCACCTGCACCAGATCTGCTACCTGTTCCATAGCCGCATGAGGAGCCACGACAGGAGAGGACAGGTTGGATTTAACCCTTCAGTTACTGCCTTTGTCATCAATTTGCAAACAAACCACTTCCTCTAACCAGTTGCTGTGACCTGATCTAATGCTGGTCTTAAATAAATAAAAAATGCCTGTTTGTACCAAGAGTGAGGCAACTCCCAGTGCAATACAAGCAGAGAGCCTTGCAGAGAAACGAAGGAAGAAATACTGCCACAAAAGCCCATACAACGGGCACAGCACCGGTCCTGTGCACAAACTGCCTCCTCGTTCCCCGATGCCTGTGTCCCCCCCGTGACCCTGCCCTGCCATCCCGCCCACCACCCCTGAGACCCTGCCCTGGTGAAGGAGCCTCCGCTCCACCGCCTGCCCCTCCAGGAGCGCTGCAGTGGGACAGGGAGACAGCAGCTGTGGGGCTTCCAGCAGGAATGACACACGGATGGGAAGAGCGCGCTGAACAGAGAGCAGAGCAAAAATCACACAGGAAGAGTGGGAGCAAAGAATTCACCATAAATATTCAGAGTCCCACTCCCATACCTCCAGTAAATGCACATCTGTCATCTCTGAGGATGAATCAAAAGCCTACACATGCCTGCGGAGTTCCTATTATCCTTTTCTGCTCGGCTTATATCCAAAATATTGTTATTGTCACTTCTGTGGGACATTTTCTGCAGAAGAACTCTGACAATTTTGCCAAACGAAATGGAAAACAGCACGTTGGCCAGCTGCCTACACAGCCCCCCACCGGCAGCTCCACCAAGGGCAGCGTGGGAGGCGCACAGCGGCGGGGCTCCCCATGCTCCCTCAGCCCCCGGCACACAGAAGCCATCTCCCCCCCTCTGCCACGAGCAACGAGCAGTTGCCCCAGCAGGGCTCAGCGGCGCCGGGCTGGGAAGCCGTGCGATGTGGGCAGGGGCAGCGGGGGCAGAACGGGGGGCTGCTCACCGCGGGACCACGGCCTGGGGCTGCAGCCACACAGCACTGCACCGAGGCTCTCCTGCCACCCCAGCAGCAAGCAACACGCAGCCAGGCCACGACCTGCTAATGCACCAATGCTGAAATCCAGCCTCCTAGCATGCAGTGTGAGGCACCGTGGGCAACAGATCCCACACGCAAGCAAATCCATGAATTGAACCGAGAAATACTCAGAGGAAACCCGAGTACAGCGGTCATGCGCCAGTGCTCGTGTCGCATGAGCCCGACGGACAGCCTGACAATTCTTCAAAACTGTTTGGAATACTGCATAGAAGAGCACTGCTGCTTCAAAAACAAAACCCCAACTGTCATTTTCACGTATCCATGACTACAGCTGATCCTGATTAAGCTCCGGTTGGTAGTCAAGGAATAAATCGAGGTATGAACATTTACCAGGCCCCTGGGCCTGTCAGCAAATGTGTCCCTGTGAATAAATTTAATACAGCTCTGCTGATCTGAAGTGCACGTGTTCCAGTCCCATTATTTTCTTCAGGAATTAGCAAGCAATCCCGGTAAGTAAAAAGCAAACCTCAACATTTGAGGGAGGAAAGCATAGGAGCAGCACTTTGCAAATGTTTTTGAGATTGTTGCTGTTTATTCTGTATTTCTTTACGAAATACCCAAAAGTACGACAAGACAAAAAGCACTGTAAGACTTCGCACTCAGCAGACCCCGTGTGCAAGCCCAACATCAGGGCCTGGTGCCCTTCCTAGGAAAGCAATGACTGCAGCTAGCAGCCCTGCACCCAGCACCCTCGTGTCTGAGGAAGACAGAAAATTAAACATCACGTCTTCAGGACAGAGCCAGTCTGTCACTGCTTATCTGCGTGTTTTCCAGCTTCAACAGTAAAACTGGGGAAGACTGAGCCCCGAGAATGACTCTCAACAGTGCCAGAGACATCACACCGTATACAGACATAGCTTTCTTCTAACAGCAAAGCTGTAGGACCAGCTCAGCACAATTAACTTTCTCTACCACTGCATTTCTATACGTTGGCATAATTCATAGTGTTTGTCTACCTATTATATTACTGCAACCTCGCTCTGGGAGAAAACACCACAGTAATTGATGCAGAAACATTAACACGTGGCCACAGGAACCACAAAGCTTGCTGCCACGGCATGCCAGGAGCTTCGGCCCACAGCCAGGAGCTCACATCGGCCCCACGTCCTACGGGCAGAGGGAAGGGCCCTCCTCACTGCAGTCAGAGGGCAGCAAGGGGCACTGCAGGCAGGTGGGAACGTCCTGAGAGCCACTGAGACAAGAGGGGTCAGCAGATGTTGGGCCTGGGGCAGATCTCAGGTCGAGGGCTTCAGGCAGACGGGAAAGGAACATAAAGACCTGTAAGGAAGGCAAACACCTCAGTGCAAATGGAGACCCACGGCAAGTTCCCAAATGGAAGATAAGCCTGCTGAGAGGGGCGGGACAGAGAAGCAGGGCAGCAGGAGGGATGGGAAGGGCTTGGAATGAAAAGCTCTCAAAATGGAGAATAAAACTGGAAAGATCAAGAAAACCAAAGACAGGGATTGAGGTTAGATGTGCCTGAAACACAGAGGGGTTTGGTGGAGAGAGGGCAGGGCAGTGCAGTGCAGGGCAGGGCAGTGCAGTGCAGCAGGGAACAGTGCCAGGCCCCACAGCTGCAGCAGCTCCATGGGGGCTGCATGGCACAAAGCTCATGGCAGGGCACAGCGCCCGGCACGCGGGGCTGCTTCCCTTACCCACGTCTGTAGAGGAGATTACATGGAGAGAAAGATGGAAATCTGAATAGAGGCTGTCAGGAAACCCAAGGGAGCATTAACTACCCAGGAATTCAGGGAATGCTGGTAGATAATGAAAGAAATTAAAGGTATAATACAGGCCCGGTGCTAGAAATGAATGTGTTTAGAAACTGAGGATTCAAACATACCATTAGGAAGCAGCTCTGAAATCATGTAAAACCAATAAATCACTGCATGATGAAAAACGAGTCCCTGACTCTGTAAGGAATCAAATATACCATACAAACCAACTGCAAAGACACCTTAGGGACACTGGATTATTGACATCGGCCGTGAACCCTTCCTAATTAATGAAAAAATACTGTTTATATTCGCTAGGATGCTTCCCAAATATGTGCCAGTGTATTACATTCATCTGCTTCTGCACCAACAAATTCAGGAGGCACTGGAGACGGCTGTGAACAACGCAGCACCTTCTTTGTGGCATCCCATCTCTTTTGCCAGTGCTAATTCTGCTGAATTAATTAAAGTACTTGGCAACAATAACCCCGAGAGGTAACCTGACTGTTCCTTAGCACCCAGCCGAGCATCCTGTGGGTGCAGAGGGCTGGATGAGCTCCTGGTGGTGCTGGCCAGAAGCAGAGCCCACAGCACACAGTTCCCTGCACACACAGTGCCAGGCTGAGCTGCACAGCACTGATGGCACCCCCAGCCCTGCAGCACAGCACATCCCCAAGGCCTGCAGCACTCCCTGCTGTGCCCAGATGCCCAGTACATACTGAAATGAGCAACCAGCGCCTGGGGCCAACACACAAGGCGTTCTGTTTCTTACTGCTCAGACACGAAAATCACTGCAGAAGGATACTGCCTCTCAGCAAATCTCTTGCTGATCCTGGTACCTGGCCTGTGCTGTGCTGGTATGGCTCACTACACAGCTTCCAAGCAGCACCAACTCAAGACCGTCCTTAGATGCTGCTCCCCAAAGGAAGGGAAATCTATTACCCATGTAAGCATAGTGTGATGAGTTGGGCTGCCTCAAACCAGCCAAGAGGCAGGTTGGAAACCCATCCCATGCAGGGCTGTGCCTGGGGATGCTCTGCACTCATTGCTCTCTCTGGGTTTGCTCCACACCTGCTGAGCTCTGCTTCCAAACCTGAGCCTTCAGAGGCCTTCCTCTATGCTCCCCCACCACACCACTGACAGCACAACCAAGGAGAGCACCTGATGGCTGCAGAGGCACTTCCTCCAGGCAGGCAGTGTGCAAGGGAAGATGCAATGCTTAGCACATTTCTACAGCTTGCATCTGAACTGCTGTTTTCTCTGTTAGATGCTGCTGAGGATATGCATCTGTCTGCGTATTAAACACACTATTTCAGGTCTACGTACAGAGTAACTATTCTTAAAGATGATGATCACAGCAACAAAGCCAACACTGACCACTCACTTGGAAGAGAAGAGTGCTGGTTGCATGTGTGGCCAAAGTAAGGATGGACGGGGCCACCAAGTTGAGCTGGCTGTGTTCCTGCTGCTGCTGGGCACCGAGTTGCTGCCAGCCTCACTGGGAACCTGTCACCCTGACAGTGCACCAAGGCTGCAGGAGGGCAGAGCTGATGCCACTTGATCACCACTGTCGTATCTGGGCTGAAGGACTCTAGAGACCTGTGAGGCACAACAGGAGCTTTTACTCCAGCTCCTTGGATGTGTCATTGCAACAAACCTGAAATCTGTTACCTGGAGCAGACGCACATTTCAGAAACTCATACTGAAGGACATCCAGGTTTGGATGCATGATTCTGAAGGGAAGGCTCATGTGGCAGAGAAAACAACTGCCTTCACAGCAGCAGCTCTGGGAGGCCTCCGTGAGCGTGAGACCCAGCAAGCTGGACCTGTGGGGACGAGCTGCCCTGCTGAGGCATTGCCCTGGCCTGGTGTGAATCAGGACAGGAGGAGGACGGAGCAGGGCTTGCTGTGCTGCAGCTCTGATGCGCTCCTTCCCGCACAGCTGCTGTCAGCACAGGCCAGTGCTGCAGGGTAACCACTGCTTCTTGCTCCACAGCACCAGTAATTATTTTTCTTCATCTCTCTCTGCTATTTCTCCCAGAATAGAACAAAAGGATCAGGAAGGTTATTTGAGCCATTTAATCCCAGGGCGGTTCCATTCTAATTACCAAGTTTGGATGTTCCAGCCACAAAGGGAAAAAAGAAGGAACAAAACATCTCTTGGCACACCCCCCTGCACACCCTGCTCCCCACATGCCTCTGCTGGCACCCACCGCCCTCCAGACCCCACTGCCCACCACGTCCATCCGCCAGGCTCCCTACAAGCCAAATGGGACAGAAGAGAAAGCCTCCTCACCACTCACCTTTCCCTTTCTGTCTGTGCAGTTTCTGTACATCGATGCCAGCCTGGCAGGGCTGCACGTGGGGCACGAGGGGCCCACGGAGCCGGGGAACCCCGGCACACATCCAGCCCTGGATGAACATCACACCCATGGTGAAAGCTGCCACTGAAATGCACGCAGCCCTCCTTCATTGAGGGCTCTGCATTTTGCATTGCAAAACAAATCTAACTAAAATCCAGCTCGAACTCCACATTTTGTCTAACGGGCAGATTGGATGCAGCCTCCAGCTCAGGAAATTGTGTTTCAAATAACTAAAATTGATCAAAAAGGAATGGCTTTATAGCACATTTATAGCAATATAACACCAGCAATAAGCATCTGCTGTATGTTACTTAATGCTTCTGCAACATATGCTATAAAAGACAAATGGATGGATGGCTGTGGGTGCCTCACACCACACCCAGGCTGCACTGTGCTCAGTGCTGAGCTGCACCTCTGACCCTCAGTAAGACCAAGTAGTTTTAGATAAATTTATTCCAACAGAAATTGCAAAACACAACACTGAATCTCCTTTCTCAGTTTAATTTCATTTTTCACTGCGTGTAGGGATGTGGCAAGGCATGCTACAGGGCCACCTTCTGCCCTGGGGCCACAGCACAGAGCATTCTACCCCAGTGGAGTCTGATGGGGAGCACTGACATTTAAAAAAAAAACAAAAAAACTTAAAGAAATGAGTCTTGAAAACTTGGCCAAACACAAAGTTTGGGGCAATTTGCTCTCTCCATTTCAAACTGAAAGCTGGTGATGTACGCTGCCCAGCCACTGCTCTCACCATGCTTTGCTCTTGGGGCAAGGCTGGTGACCAACCCAGGTTAAGGCAGTCAAAGAGTTCTCATAGGAGGATGCAGACACCTTGTCATCAGAAATCAAATGCAGACAGTGAAGGAATACTGTGTGCAAGAAGAAACCTTGGCACTGTAACAAAGCAGCTGCAGCGCTCCTAGCTCCGGGCTAAGCAGCATGCCAGCAGGGGCTCATGATGAAACAGAAAGCACAAGGAACAAGAAAAAGTGAACGCAAACAACATTTATAATAAAATTGTGGATGTTTGAAGCTCAAGAATCATTTCCAAAATTAAATCAAGAGATGGAGAAGCATAAATCCGCCCGGATGAGCCTCAGCCCCCGCGGCAGCTGCGGCACTGGAGCCACACACACACAGGGTGTTTGTGCCCTGACCTCTGCTCTGCAGCCTGGAGCTCCCTTCTATTTCAGGATCAGCCATAAGATCAGAGAACACACTCCGGCTGGGGCTGTGCCCAAGGCACTGCTCTGAGCTCATCTCCATCTCCATCTCCATGGAAGTTACGGCGACAGTTAGCACTACAAATCAATATCTATCAACGATGCATCTTCTTACAGTCCCTTGGGATCATGAATTTGATGCAGATGTGAGAGCTTGCTCTCCTGCCTAAAATCTGAGGGACACAGCAGGCTGCTGAGGTTTGTGCTGGCTTTAAGTCAATAAAAGATAAAATCTGACATGGGGGAAAAGAAAAGAAATCTGTTCAGACAAAGTCTACGTGAACACATTTGAGTCCAGAGGATCCATCTTTATCAGTGACACCACAGCACAACGTGATTGTTACCTCTGTGCTCCAGCACTGAGCTCCACCAGCCCTGCCAGCACTTCAGGTCAGCCGCAGCTTCTCCCTCTCCTGCAAGCTCTGCAAAGCCAGGAATGGCGCTGGCTGTCACAAAGTGCTGCTGAAAGCTCCCCATAGCCCATCAGCCCCAGCAAAAACACCAGGGCTACCTTCTCCCGAAGGTGGGCTTTCTTACAGCCTGTTTCCATGAGTCAGCTTCAGGCACCCAGCAGTATTCACACCAAGCAGCCAAACAACCTGTCCTTTTCCAGGTTTTATCTTTCTAACACTTTCCCTTCCTTTTTACTGTCTCACACAAACTCAACTTTCATTTCAGTCTGCTTTCATTTTCAATGACACCAGGACTAAAGTATAACTCAAGCCACCTCAACCTGGAGCGAGCTTATACAGCAGCATCTTCTCACTCTTACTGCTCAAGTACATTCCATAATTTCCTGAAAACATGGTAAGAGCTGGGGCTGCACATCTGAGCCCCCACTGCTCCATGCCTGGCCCTCATGCTGCCCTCCCAGAGTGATGCTCCTCCAAAGCCTCCAGCAAGGTACTCAGAGTGCAATGGAAGCGAAGGCAGCCCAGTCTGGACCATTTGCAGGCACAGAGGGGCAGTTCCCACCACCCACTGCAGTGCAGTAGGACACCAGCCTTGCTGCATGGCTCCTCATCCAAAATGGAACTGCAGCACCCCGCAACCCCACGCACATCAGGGGCTGAGCGGCACCCCACGAGCTGTGCCTGGGCTGTGCAATATTTAAGTCAATCCAGCAACGCCAGATGAAGTCTGGCATTGAAGCGTGGCAACACCAGTGTGGGTTACAGCTAAACTCATGCAAACCCATGTTTAAGCAGAAAGGGCTGACACAGAAGCTGCTGGCTGGAGCTTCTGCCCAGAGGACACACAGGTGCCCCTCTGAGCCACGGCAGAGGTCCCACCAAGCACTGTGAGGTGCCCCAGCAGCACTTCCCTCGGGCTTTGCCCCTGGGCCTCTCGGGCTGCAGGTGGCTGTGGCTGTACAGCTGGAGGGCACAGGCAGAAATGGACAGTGTTGGAAAAGCATGCAGGTTTTACCTTACTCCCACTTAGAGCAGGAAGCTTTCTGAAATTCTGCTATAAAGATGAGTGGAAAAATAATTATTGCAGTTGCTACTGCTCTGAGAGGAAGCAATTTGTCAACCGAACTTAATTGCCTTATTTGAAATTTCTGGGAAGCTGGCAGTCAGGTGTCAGCACTGTGAGCCCTCAGCAGCGCAGCATGAGGGCAGGGAAGGTTCACAGCACACACCAACACAGCGTACGTGCATTAAGAGCAGGAGGAGATGTGATTCTCCAGCACGCTTCTTAAGGCATTTGCCAGTTTTTGGTGCTGTGTAATACAACAAGCATAGAATTTTTCACAGAACCACCTCAGCCCTCCATCTAAGTTGCTCCTGCCTGCAGTGCCCCTGCCTGGGAGCGAGCACAGCACGGATCTCCCTGCTGCTCCCAGTGGGAACCTTCCTGCAGGGAACAGGCGGGACGGGAGGGATGCAAAGGGCCGGCTGCCCGGCTTCGTGCACTGCCATCCCCTCTGCAGCTCCTTCTGTGTTAATCACTGCAACGGTACTGAATTATTTACCGCTCACAAAGCGTCTTTTCCTTGCCCAGAGTTAGCAGTCAAAGTTACTTGCAGAAATAGGTCAGCCTCATCCCAGAGAACAATTAACATACATTTCTTGTGCTCCCCCCAACGTTTCTATTTTCATACTCTGCTCCACATGAGGACGGGACAGTTTTCAACTCCCTGCATTTTTCATGCTGCTGCATCACGCTGAGCCTACAGGCTCCACAACCCCGCCCAGAAGCGCTGGTCCGGCGGGCTGAGCACAGCCCCTGCGGCACTGAGATGACCGCGGGCCGCACCACACAGCCGGGAGGGCAAAGGAGCGCAGCCTGGTGGGCGCAGAGGAGGCGGAGCAACGCAGCACCACGGGCCACGCGTCTCACCCAGCACGTGCTGCCCTGGCGTTGTGCTGCAGGCTGAAAGCTCTCAGTGCAAAGCGTGCCCCTCACCGTGTGTCACACGCACAGGAACTGGCACAGCGGGGTCTCACCTTACACAGCCACTGCGTGAACCCTGAGCACAGCTACCCTTGCTGCTTGCAGGCCCGGCTCCATCTCCCACAGGGATCGAGGCCCGGAGCAGAGGGAAGACGCCCACCAACAGCCTGGGAATTCCAAGGTCCAAGCTGAGCTGTGCCCACAGAGGCAGCGGCAGTCTGGGCACGGTGCTGCCCAGCAGTCAGTAGGAGCCCTTCCCACTGCCCACTGAGCAACGACTGTCCCGTGGGGCTCTGGAAGGTGCCAGCTCACACACGGGGCGCAGGCCGCGAGCACAGGGACGCGCAGCATTACACAGCACATTACACAGCACACAGCTGGCTGCTGGCAGCAGAGGGCACAGATGCGGCACGGGCAGAGGAACCGTGGCAGAACACGGTCCTTCAGACACACTGCAGCTCCGTGGGACATCGCCTGGCTGCAGTGAGGACTGTGCACAGTGCGCTAATTGCAGCATCGCTTTGTTCTGCAGCACACTGAGGTGAGGGTTACCTCCTCGGTAAAAGCAGCTGATAACGGCATTGCACACAAGCCAAGCTCGCATTTGATTCAAACCAACTGTTCAGCTCAGCAGCAAACAGTTGAACATCAACTCCTACTAACTCGTAACGCTTGCCTCACACTAACTCTTGTCAGGAGAGTTCATGCTGTAGTGGCACAACTCCTCACGCACAGCAGGACCAACTCTTGCCTTAAAATTAATGATGTGCAGCCAGGTGGCACTTGATATTCCTCCTTCCTTAGCTACACCCAGCAACGCACGTGTAATGATTGCACTGCACATACGCCAATGGAGATAATTAGGACTCCTGTAGAGCTGAGCTCAACTTTTTCAGCGTTGTCTAAACCAAGAACAAAATGTTCTGGAAGCCATACTGTGTAGCACAGACTCTGTGCAGACAACTTACTTCTCCAAATCTACAACAAACCAGTAACATTCGCTGGGAAAAAGGAAAATGTTTCACAAGATAACAACTAAACACTCCATTTCCTGGGCTTCCAAATCCAGCCACCATTGGCTCTGGTTTCAAGAGGATCAAACTGAGAAACAAGTCAAAAAACCCTCACTTATATGCATTTCGAAATGGACTGTTCTAAAGACTAACAAACATAAAGCCTCAGTTTAAGAATACATTAAACAAAATAAATTATTCCATCCATGAAACTCTATTCAATGTGAGGCGGGTACAGCAGTCAAGTGAAGAGAGATCAGCACATGTGGAAAGCAAGAACTTCTGCTAGCTGATGATGCCATTGCCATGGCATGTGGGATGCCTTGGCCACAGCAGCAGGAAGCCAGCAGGGCTCCCAGCAGAATGCATGCATGCTCTCAAGAGTCAGTTCAGCTATTTGTTACGGCATCAGGCTGTAAGATTAAGGTACTAAAAACGCACCTCTGGAAGGGCTGCTTTCTGAGAAACAAATTACCTGCAGTAAGAGCCTGCAAACAGAAAGACTTCAAGCCATCCAACCCGTATCAGAATATTACTGATGAATAGTATGAATCCAAATCTTGTTATTTCTAAAATAATTTAATAAACACTCAGCAATATGTTGCTCTCCTGGTTATTTTCTTTTTCCAATTTGCACTGACTTATTTAATAAAATCTTTTTTCCATCTGCTCATTATTATTGCACCAGTGTTATCTGACTTGTCAGGGAAAAATAATGAACCCGGAATATAACTGCCGCCATCAGAAAAGCCCAAACTTGGGGGTATTTTCCACCAAACAGGATGCCATTTTTAAACTACTATCATCCACTCCGCTCTTATTCTGAGAGGCTTGACAAGGAGCCCCAAAGCGCAGCAGTGAATTGAAGCGCCATTTTCCAGGCTCTGCGAGCAGCCAGCAGCCCAGCGGCAGATCCCTGCTCCCACTGAGCTCTGCTGCCCACAGTGCACATCAGCGCCAGCACCGGTGCCTACAGGGATTCTGTTCCCCCAAATTTCAGGGCCTACAGAAATTCTCTTCTGACAGTACTTACAGTGAGGAAATCACCTCTTAAAAAGCTCTCTCAAACTGACCTGCGAGCCCCAGAGGCCTCCCAGCAGCAAAGGGACTGTGCCTGCAGGGCCGCCCACGGCAGAGCGGGCCCTGTGCCAGTCTGTGCCGCCACACGGAGCCCTTCAGCGAGGGGCTGGGAGCTGCTCGGACCACCAGGGGCACAGAGCAGCCCAGCTCCGGCCGGCAGTGCCGCCCCGCACCCCACAGAGCTGTGCAGACGCAGGGCAGCCCGGCAGCAGCGGCCCAGTGCCATCCAGCAGCTCCCGGCCGTGCTCCCTCATCCCCTCTCCCACATCACCGCAAGGCAAACGGCCCGGCACCCCAAACCCAAGGAAAGCCCCAAAGCCATGGGGCAGAGCCCCCGCGCTGGGCCCGGCACCGCAGCCCCCCAGGCACACGGTGCCCCGCTCTGCCCAGCAGCACGTCCCCGGCGGGGGCTGGCTGCTTGCGGGGCCAAGAAGCCCAACGCCCACAGGCAGTGCCTTCTGCCAGCACAGAGGTGTAACCAGCACCTCCCACACCAGCACAGAACAGTTTCCAAACCAAATCCTTTTAATAAGCAGCTCTCTTGCACTTCCCTATCGCTGAAAGACCGCTGGGTCAGCCCCATTAGGTCCTACTCAGAACATAAATTGCAAACACTCATGCCTGCAAAGATGATGGAACCCTCCTGTTCTGGACACTGACGTGCTATGGTGTGCATGTGAGTAAGCAGAGAATTTCTAAAGCACTGGACGGCACGGCCTCAGCACCACATGCAGGAATAAAAACAGAGCTTTAGTCAGCCTTAATCAGCCCTCTCTTGTCCCCTCCGTTCCCTGCCCATTGCTGCTCACTCCTCCTTTCTCCTGTTGTTTCTCTTCCAAGTCTGCATTTCTCTCCTCCCGCTAGAAGTGAGAAGTCTATAATACACAGGTGTCAACAAGTTCCACCTGTGCCTTTGTAATTATTATTTTTTCCTATGACACTGTGTGTGGAAAAAAAGATGCGAATGTTGTCTGAGCCACGTGTACTGACATTACACGCTGCTGGACTCTCCATTATGCACAGGTCCTGGGTCCGTCTTGGAATGGAAGAGAGCGGTGGGAACATGAATGATCTGCTCAGAACACCTCTGGTCTCCAGACGAGCTCTCATTCACAGGACGGTGCAGACACGACGTTATATGGCCATACCTTGGGGCCTCAGTCCCAGCCCCTTCAGTGCCCCCTGGGAGCCTTAGCAACACTGCAGGAGCAGCAAGCAACGATGAGATGTATTAGGGAAAAGCCATAATCAGTGTAACAATGACAAACAAGAGAAAATTGTGCCATCTGGACTTGATGGACTTTCCATTTACATGTCACTGCATTTCACCTTCCAGATTATCTATCGGCTGATGCACCAGATTTAAAGCAATTCCTTCTTAAATAAGGATGTTGTTCTTACGTGGCAGCTACACACTGCAAATGTTTCCATTAAAAACGATTGACGGGAATGAAAAAAAGGAAAGGAAAAAATAAGCCAAGCTCAGGAGAGGTCAGCACACAGCTGGGAGCTCAGCGCTGCAGCAGCTGCATGGAAGGAGCGTGCGTCTGCCTCTCATTACAAGCAAATTACAGAGATTAAAACCAACAATGCTGTGAATTCACGGATTTACACCGACTCCCCAGCACCGCCAGCCCTCGT
The DNA here is from genome assembly GCF_905368555.1 of Meleagris gallopavo. Classification (NCBI taxonomy): domain Eukaryota; kingdom Metazoa; phylum Chordata; class Aves; order Galliformes; family Phasianidae; genus Meleagris; species Meleagris gallopavo. Next base: position 34,292,895 of record NC_139411.1, read on the forward strand.
CACAGGATGCAGGATCCCTGCTGGCCCCTGGCAGGGCAGCGAGCTGAGACTTACACAGGGAAGTAAGGAAAAGCAGGCTGTGTGTGATAGTGCAGCACCCAGCGTGTGTGTGAAGGAATGATCCCCTATGCAGAGCACTAAATGCAAGCTTGAAATGCACAACTCGAGCTCCAAGAAGTCCTATGTTCACTGAAACTGATGCGAGACCCCCCCAAGATAAAAGGGCTGAGTTTCATCTCTGCAATCGTTCCACCTTAGAACAGAGGTGAGCACAGCGCTGATCCCTGCAATTAAAGTCCTCTCCCATGTGCAGGTGATGCACTGCCTGCCCTCCCTGCCTGTCTGTAACCTTCTGCAGGCTGCACCACGTTTGTTTGCACCTCACACAGCCCCTGTGCTACACGTGCTGTTAGGAACAGGTTATTTACATCTTTCCTACCTCCCAGTTTCAAAAATTTCTGATAACTGACAGCAAACCAATAAATAAATAAATAAATAAATAAATTAAATTGCAACCTTTTCCTCCTCTCAGCCTCCTCTTTCCTCGCTGACATCTCGAGCACTTTCCAGTTAGACTTAATGAAGTGTTCTCCTTACTCCCTAAAGGCAAAGACGAATCTCCTACCTTCTGGGGAAAAGAAAAAATTGCTCAAAATCTGTTTCCTCTTGACTAAAAATAACGACAGGAAGACTAAATGTCTCCTGAAATAGCTTAATGGCACCCAGGTATATTCAAAGAGCCACCATCAGCTTTAAATACATAAAGAGATATTTATATTAATACGCCAGTATTTTCACACCATAATTAACCACTGTGGGCAAGCCATGTGCTGCCAGAGGAGGAAGGCACAAACACAGCACGTCTGCTCGGCAGAGCCTTCACACACACATCCCGACCAGCAAAGCCACAAGGACACAGCCCGTGTCCACCCCTCCCACTTTAAAAACCCTTCTTACCGCGGCTTGGCTCACCAGAGCTGCCTGGGGGTCATGAGGAGAGGGGGAGATATTTTTTTCTTGCCTTTTTGCCCCTTCTTAGTGTTTTCCCTTTCCCTGAGCTGCTTTAGAACGTGAGCTCACAGCCCTCCTCCCAGCGCAGCGAGCTGACAGCCTGCAGGACGCGAGCTCTCACCCTGCTCCATCATTCACTGCATGTAACCATTCATAACCCATCTGCGTAATCAAAAAAGGAAGAAGAAAAATCTGAAAGAAACAAAGCCACTAATTACATTAGATTTTGGTCTTGGCATTTCTCTAAACATCTAAGAAAATGATTCCTGTGAGTGATTTCTCTACTTTTAGCACACGAGGAACCAGGGCGCACACAGCTCCCAGCCCAGCTGCAGCGCTCAGGAGGACACACTATTTTTCTCTAATGCAATTCTTTCAGTGAAGGATTCAGTCTTATTCAGACCAAGAGAACAAATGCCATCCAGCGTCAAAACCAAACCAAACCCATGACTATACAATGTCTTATCTACCCGCTTCGGATCTGCAGGAAGGATGATAGAACAAAAGATGGGCGCTGAATCATCTCCAGACATGAAATTCTCCCCCAGAAGTCACAGAATCATAGAATGGCCTGGGTTGAAAAGGACCACAATGATCACCTAGTTTCAACCCCCGTGCCACGGGCAGGGTCACCAACCACCAGTCAGCCATCTTACGTACAAGAAGGATAAATGTTGCATATACATAGGCAGTTTTTCCATCTTTTTCACACTGCCATGTCAACTAGGGGCTGACTTCCCCATGCTGCAATGGCACCAGGGCAGAGGGAAGGCACCCAGGTGCACCCTGCAGAGGCACAGGCTGACAGCCCTGCTCTGCCTGCCCTGCGCTCATCCCTCATCCCTGCAGTGCAGAGCTGCACCCAGCAGCCCAGGGCTCGCCGAGTTCACCAGGACTGCGGCTGGGCAGCTTAACTCAGCTCTATCTGCATGGTTCCGTTGTTTAAATAAGTGTGTAATTGGCAATATTGAATGAAATATGGAATAAATACCACTTGTCACTACCCAACGCTACAACTCCTTTAAGCCTATAATTACTGACAAAAGCCTTTTACGACCATATAAATCTCCCACGGATCCCTCTCTAAATAAGTCTGGGCTGAATCTGAAGATTTCCATCCGAGAAGACGGAAATTGATTTTAACTGACTTATCCCCCAGGTCTTCACAGTAAGCACTGCCAGCACACGACTCACCGACACCAGGCTGGGAGCAGCTCCTCGCACGCGTCAGCCAGACCAGCACCGTGGTGTCAGGAACACCCCCAAGGGTTTGACTTTCTGCGTCAGTGGGAAGGCAGCACTGGTCAGATTCACCGAAATACACAACGTACCGTTCCAGGACTGCTCCGACAAGCTCACCAAATGCAGGCTCCATCGGGGGTACCGTCATCAATTCTGCACCTGGGCAGAGCCACGTCTGGCACGTGAAGCACTGCAGGCCCCGCGGGGATCTCAGCCGTACGCAGAACGCACACTCTGCCTCTTCTTATCAGAGGTTCCAGTTCACGTTTTCAAACGTAAGGTATTTTTTTGTGTCTGTTGAGCGAGAAGTACTCAAAACGCATTAATGTCTTGCTCTATTAACAAAGGAACTATGGCAACACAATTATAGTTGCCAAGAGAATTACAGAAACAACGTTTAATAGTTAATAAGAGCCAGATGATGTCAGACTCGTCTTTTAAGACCAGCCCGTATCTGTCCATTAGAACTTAATGTCCCAGAAACTGGGGTTGGTCAGTATCAAATAGTCTTCCTTTTATCCCAATTATCAGTAACAAAAGCAATTTTCTAAATAACAGGTTAGAGTTGCACGAAATGCGGCCAGAGCACGCCTGCGGTTCACAGCACCACTATGAGCCCCTTTTGTTAAGGAGCAATTTTCCCGTGTCAGAGATGAGAATCAAAATTTAATGTGTGCTACAAAAATGGAAAAACTACAGAAGTTGCCCACAGAATTTCCATCTGCTACGTGCCCTGCAGCACACATGGAGGAGATCAAAGAATGTGCTGAAGTAATATTTGTGTCAACACATTTCTGAACTACGCTAAATTTTTGTTTATCTATTTACTTCAAGCTGAGGTGATTAAAATCTCTTAAGAAATTATTTCCAGCGTAAATTAGTTTCTAAAATACAAGGATGATTACTTTAGGGAACAACACTGAGTCGGCAGGCGCCGTTGCAGATCTTTTCCTTAATTTGGACAAACCAAAAACGTCCCCATGACTTCTGAAGCCCGCAAAGCACCTCCAGCTCCTGCCGCCTCCGTCCACAGTGCTGCTGAGCATCAGCTGGCAGTGAAGGCGAGAGGCAGAACGCACGGACACAGGCAGCATCCCCGCCATCTCCCGAGAGGAATTGGTGACAAGGGTAAATTATCTACACTGCTGTAAGTCAGATTTTCGCTTTAACAAAAATAAAAATCACACGCATTGTGTGTACCTTGACGCCTGCATAAAAGATGTGCTCCCGAACCACACAGTATCTGCTGACATCTTCTATTTCAGGAAGCAAGCCTTCAACTCCCTTCCACTTGTGAAGCACTGAAAGCCTGTGATTACCACCGAGCACATGTGGCCTTCTTGAAAAACACAAATAAAGCAAGAGATGGGGAGCAGGAGTGCTGCGGGCCCTGAGTAGTGCTCTGAGCTGGAGCACCCAGCTCCCATCTGGGAGGGTCAGGCAGACAGGACAAATGGAGCCTCACCAAAGGGATGAAAAATGCTCTTTAGTAAAGGAAATGAAGTAAGCACAGCAGGGATACAGCACTGGAGATCAGTTACACCACCAAAAAATCCACTTTCTTTGCAGGTGACCTCAACAGGCTCTGAAGATGGAAAAGCCAGATTTTAAACGGGCTCCAAGCTGCACACGTGTTCTCAGCATAGAAAATTTCAGAGGATTGCAGAATATTGTCCAAAAGTCAACTTGTCTGCCCCAAGCTCTGCTGCTACTGTCATCACTGGAGACGCAGCCCCTACCCGAGCATCAATTCAAACCTCCTCACACCTCACTGTTCTCTGGCACACTCTATTCTTGGCAGCTGTCAGCTCACGGATCCTTCAACACATCCCACCTTTGACCTGCTGCATCTTCCACGGCTCCCTTTCATTTCAGACTCCAGTGCTGCTTCCCACGCAATCAATCACAAAACATTTAACGCTCCCAAAGAGGAAGGCTGGGTCCTTATCTCTAAATCTCTAGATTTCTCCTGCTTACTCCTGACTCTGCTCTTCTTACTCTACAATGCAAAATTGGATGTTGCCAGGTCCTCATACAACAAATTGACTTCTTAGAGGTTTTTGCCCCAATGGATTTAGTCAGGTCACCAGCCAGGACCTCAGCCCAAGCGACTGCAGCTCCACGCAAGCTGAAGGCAGGACGAGGCACAAGCTCTCTCCACGTCCATGTCAGCATCACCAAGCCACCAAGCCCCGGAGCACCCTGCAGTGCCTTGTTGTGCCCAGGGCCAGCACACCTGAGGGTTCTGCATGTAACCGCAGCACAGCTGGATGAAGCTGCCTCTGTACAGAGCTGCCTGCTGCCCTGGGAGCCCCAATGAGCCACGGCCGTGCAGAGCCCACAGCACACAGCTGTGTAGGGGGGTGAGTTCCAAAATGTTTTAGCAACTCCTCAGCAACATTTCAGGAACAAGAAATGTACAATTTGGAGGAATTTCTCAGAGTTAGCATCCTTTCTACAAAGAGATTAAAACCTCATGTGAACATTACATGAGATAAGGAAACGTTCTCTATGAAGTGAACATCTTAATAACAGATGGCTCATATTTGGATCATTCTATCATAAATATAATATTCACCATTTGGGATAATATGAGCAGTACAGCTGTCCATTGTTCCCACACAGACATTTTTTTGTTCATTAAGTAAGGAAGTCAAGTGGCAGGAGCACAGAAAATGACAGCACGTCTTAAATGCCGACAGGGCGACTCTCCTAATAGCGTTGCTATTGATTAGGAAGCACAAACATGACCCTGCCAACTCTTCTGGAGCAAAGCCATCCTGCCCTGGGAGCAGCACCGAATGGTTCCCCATCTCATTGCTCAAAGAAGGCCCGCAGCTCAGGAAGGGCTGCTTTTCCCTCTGTGTTTCTCCACATAAACCTCACAACTACAAAAGCAAACAATAATTAAATCGAAACCTTATCTGTTACCTCTCTGATAAATTATGAATTGCTGCATTACGGACACTCGCTAACTCAGAAGGCTGCTAAATAAAACACACCGATGTTCACAACTGCCACGTAATTTAATAACCTCGGACAGCCTCAGTGAGAGCAGCACCAGGCTGTGCTCAGTAGAACCGGGCCCTGCAGGGAATAGGCACAGAAAGGAGCACAGATCTAAACTAGGGAAGAGATGACTCAGACAAGGCTGTTAGAATGAGGCAGATGATAAAAATACCCTGAAGACGTAAGGGAAATTGCAAAAACACTAATTTGATTCTAACCCGGTACCACTGGGCCCATTCTCTTCTTCTTTGTTGCCTAACCATAACCTAAACCTGAACAGCAGTAGCATCAGGGACGGGCCACAGGGACCGTGCAGAAATGCACACCCACCGCCCCAGGGCTGCTGTGCTCTGCACCCAGGCTGCACTCACTGCTGGCACATCGTGGTTGCACTCCTTCCCTCCCCTCCCCAGGCTGGGTGCCCTCCCACCAGTGCTCCCACCTCCCTGTTCTGGGGAATGCACCCTTCCTAAGTAGCTGGTGTTGAGATTGATAGGAAAAGTGTGAAAATTTCCTGAATTGTAAGGAAAAGAGCACCAAAACCAGGAGAGTATGGCATGATTAAGTCCAAAAAGCAGATTGATTAATCAGCTCCATATCGAGCTGAGAACAAAACGCTGCAGCCTGCTCTGTGACTGCAAGCTCCTCCAGAGCAGAACGTCTGCAGAAGGCCCAGGTGAATGTTTCTCACTTCCAACAACAAATGCCTCTAAAGACAAACGTTAATTTCTTTGAGGCTTTTGTACTGGAGCAGAATAAGCTACCTCTAATCTTACTAGCTTGCAAAGCAAATTTTAGTTCAGAAGCTGGAGATTTGCTTCTTCCGGAAGCGGCATCTCTGACTGCCATTAAGTAACGGACACCTATTTAATTGAAGTCTGTCACTCGACACAAATCTCTAGAAATAGTTTCTCAAATTACCTCTTCGAAATGTTTTCTGTGGAGGAATAACTGAGGCCACGACCTTCACCGTGAGCAGAGGGAACAGAGATGGCCCCAACCACGTCCAGCCCCAGCCACGAAGCTCCGGGCAGCAACCCGCCCCTCTGTGAACGGGGCTGCACCACAGACCTGGGGCACGTACACTGTGCTCACTATGCTACCACCTATACACTGTGCTATGAAGAGCCTCTCGTCAGCTCGGAGCCCCAAAGCATTTGTCAGGAAAAAATAAGTAAATAAATAAAAGTCCAGCCGCAGCCTTAATGTGCTCCCATCTACATCAGTGGTCCGTCAGGCAACTGGGTGAGGCAAAATGGAAACTGTCACTGATTGCTTTGGAAAATCCTATTAATTAACAGCGTGTCAAACATGTGAGGCACATTTTAATGATACACTGAAAGACACGTGCGTTCTAAGCTATTCCTTGTTAACTAATTATGAAATGCAAAGTCACTGCCAATTTACCATTGCACAACAACGTTACAGCTGCTTTCGTGTTGGCACAATAGGCTTAGGCTTTAAAATAGATCCCTCAGAGGCAGAAAGTGATTAACAGGAAAATCAGGCAGAGCAGGCCGTTTTCCTGGTGAGCAACAACTGCTGGTAGCCACAGCTTTGAACAGAGCTCACCGTGAGCGTTAATGCGCTGTAATACCTGAAGTTTCTAACTCAAAATAAATGAACGCACACATTATTTTTTTTCCCCTGATTTTCCTTTTTCTTAGCTCACTTCCCAAAGGTTCAAATGAGTTGTTCTCATTGACTGCTCTGTGCATTACTTATGTCATTTCCTTGCATTCAGGCTGCAAAAATGAATGTAAAACCAGAGAAGCTGGAAGTTCACCATACTTTAACTTGGGTTTTAGCAACTAGGCTTCAGCTCCATAGAGTAACTCCAGTAACCGCATCGCACTTTAGCAGAACATCTTTGTTTACACCAAACACACCACATAACATTCAGCAGTATATGAGGAAGGACTGTAATGAAAATTGTACTGTAATTGTCAAAACAAATAAGCAACACTTATTTTGCTCATTTGCCGAGACAAATTTGCATAGGCACCAAAATGAATGTGTTGGATGATGGATTTAAGTGAAGCGGTATGGCAAAACAAGAAACATGGCCATGGGCTGCAGGGCCGGCTGATGAGCAAAGGGCTGCAGTGTGAAAGCTGCAGCAGCCTGTGTGTTCTATGGGAGCAACCCTTACAGCACACGCATTGCTTCTTCTACAAAACACCCAGAATGGAGCCAGGGCGTGGTTGTAATGGGGCGCAGAACAACGGGACAGGCAACCCCAAGCCCTCGCTCAAGTCCCTGAAAGAACATTCCTCTTACTTGCTTTTTAATTAACCATCAATAATTAACATCGCCCCAGCAGCCTCAGCAGAGTGCCTCTTAATGGCTTTCTATGCCCTCTAACTACAGAACAATTTAATTAAAGACCGATCCTCGTCAAGCCAGCAGGTCTGCTCTTCTCCAGCACCAAACCAAAGATACTTTCAGTTTACATTATGTACATTAGATCTACATGAGCAATGCTTTAAGTTTAGCGATTATCCTGTCCGTCTGCCCACCCACCCCCATTGCAGCACACAGCCCAGTGCTGATCTCCACTGTGATACCACCAACGGTCCACAAGGATGGTAAATTTGGTTTCCCCTTCTTTCCCCTTTGTGTTTCTTGAAAGTGTTGACAATGTCAGGATTCTGCTTGAAATCAGAGCCATCAGCGTAACACACACAGGAGCTATGCCTGAAGTGGAAAAAGCCAGCTATGCAGATGACATTCTGTGCTTGAGTAATTAAGCCAGATACAGGAACAAACACTCAGAGACTGCTCAGTGCAAACAGCGCAGCAGCAACTGGCTGTTCCCTGTATCAATCCCTGCTGTAAACGTCAGCTTATTTTTGCTATTTTTTCTTCATGCTCTCTGACATTAATAGAGTAAATTTAGAAACAACAGACAACTCCTTTATATAGCAATACTAAACCTGTAGAAATCGGTGCCCTAAGATGCAGGCAGAGTCCCCAACCATGTGCTTACAGCACTGTCGGGTTGTATTATCGCTGACACACCAAGAGAGCAAAAGCAGCCACGCCATTTCTCCAGGAAACAAACTGGAGGGCAGAGATATTCCTCCCTGCTGCACTGCACCTCTCCTCAGCCACTCTAAGGCTGCTCGTGGAGCTGGGACGCTTCCCAAGACGCTTCAGAAGACTAATTCAGTGCCAGAGCCGCACAGGAAGTAAGGAAATGATATTATCCTCTCGAGAAAAAATGAGAAAACAACGTTCTGGTCGCTGGCTGCAGAACGGGACGTCAGGGCGGAGCCGCGGGGAGCGGAGCTCAGCACCACGGACAGCAACCGCGGCTCCCGCAGCCCGGCGGCCTCGCGGGACGGGGAGCGGCAGAGCCGGGCGGGAAACCGCAGAGCCGGGCGGGAAACCCGGCGCCATCCGTAACCCCACAGCGCCCGGCTCCGGCCTGCTGCTACACAGATCCGCCTCAGAGAGATGGGCCTTCGGGGGAAGGAAAATAGAAAAGATGTTTTTGTATTAGAAGATCAGGGCTCACGCGGGTATTCGAAGTTACTCAAAGCTTCTACTATTGCGCTGCTTGGAAAGGCTCTGTCGTCGGAAAAATTTTGACATTAATTAATAGAAAAGTTTTCAATATTAGCAATTAACAATGCTTTTCCGTGAAAAAGTGAGTCACATTAAACCCGGTAACTGTGGGTAATTAAAGTCCTCACATACTTTTTGTGTGTAGCCACAGAAGGCAACAAAGACTGCTCTCAGAAAAAGAACGGGGGCTGCCCACTTGTTGGTTAATCTCATGTTTTATGCAGAAACGAACACAGAGCTGCAGTGAACAAACGGTTGGGCTCGGCAGCGACCGGTGTGTGATCGACAGCATGGCACAGGAAAAGGCCCTGTACTTTTCTCATACACAGCCCCGGGGCTGTTTGTGCCGTGGGACCCAATCCCCATCGACAGCTGAGGAGATTTCTCACAGCATGTTCTGGCTCTTTCCATCTCTCACACTGAGGAGTGCAGAGCTGCGCTGCGCTGTGCCCCACCTGCACAGGAGCTGCGAGCCGCAGAGAGCCACTGCTGCACGTCTCCTGCCAGTCCCTTCACCAAACACCGCCTACTGCTGCACTCCATCATGTTTGTTTCACTGCATCTCCTTTCCCACAGGAATAGTCTCTCTGCTGGGAGCCATCTGAAAGCACTGCAGGCTCCCACGCCCCACCACAGCCCTGCTGTCAGTAGCCCGTCCCTGCGGCTGTGCAGCCGCCCCTCAGAGCTCCCAACCAGCGCTCCCTCAATCCTCCACTCTTCATGTCCCTTCTGATACAGATGCAGAGCATTTAGGTTTCAAGTGAGGATTGGAGAAGAGCTGAGAGAATTCAGCACCTGAGGGAGGCTGGGAGCAGTGCTTTTTTGTTTGTTTTTAATTGCAGAAGAATCCTGATGAGGTCTGACAATGATTTTTGGGCAGAACCGCCTTCACTATTCAGCATGAAGTCTAAGCTTCGCGGTTTACTGCTGCTTTTTCCAAATAATTCAGTAACGCTTAAGTTTCCCGCAGGGACAGCAGGTAACGGCCCTGAGCAAAGAGCTGGGTTTTCATCCAAAAGGGCTTTTACTATTTGCCACAGCATAAGGAAGAACAAGAGTGTCTTTCACATCCATTTCACTATGGCTGGTAACGACCATTGGAACACTGGGGAGAAAAGGAAAAAGGCACATCTGTACGTGCACCCAACACCTCTCCTGTGTGTGAAGGTGAGCACACACCAACCCTGCAGTGGTGCAGCTCACAGGACACTGATATAATCGCTCATCATCTGTGGGTCCATAAGAAACAATTTATCCAAAAGAACAGCAACTGGAGATGCACTTACCAAAATGCAACTTGCTTGGTTTTTTTAATGTTTATTTACTGCAGCTCTAAAATGCTGCACATATCATAACTACAGATTTAAGAGTGGGCTCTGCTGCAGCTTTCTGCTGTAGCATTTCATTCCACTCAAGCATCACGAAGAAAATTTTAATAAGCAAACAAAGAAAACACACTTTCATGAAAAAGAGCTGAAGCTGTTCCCTTCTGCTCCATTCTTGGCAGCTAGACAGATGAGTGCCACGGAGATGCACTTAATGCCTGCAATGATGTCCTCAATGCATGCACAAAATGGGACCCACAAGAGCAGACTGGGGACCAGTAGTGCTGCACTCGATCCCACATGGAGCCCTCAGCAACTGCAGGCCTGGCTGCCTCACCATGCAGGCAATTACACGTATGTGCATTTTAAAAAGCTGACAAGGTCTTTATTTACTTACACGGTGATGTGAGCAGCGTGTGGTATCTGCACGTACTTTGTACATGCAGCTAATTTATACACTATCCAGTTAAGATAGCATTCCACGCGACAGCACTGTCAACACAATTATGGTAACTCGAAAACAAACTCTGGATTTTCCTCCTCAGTAGAAGCACCAGTGCAGCCTGCAGCGCACACGTGGCCCCGCAGTGCTATTTTAGGAGCACAGTCCTATCTTTGTCCTGGCAGTGATGAGCAGCAGACACGCGCTCCCAAAATACCTTCGGCAGGGAGGAGCCAGTTTGCTCTCTCTCCATCAGCGGTGCCTCAGCCCTGGGAAACGCGGCCCACGGCACTGACAAACCCAGCTGGAGAAGATCACCAGCAGCACCAGGGCCTGCCGTGGTTTGGAAAGGAGAAAGAATCGCCCTCCAGCCTGAAGGGAGAAGGGGGAATACCTTCAGAGATGCTGAGCCAAGCGCAGAAAAACACTGCGCCAAGGCTGGAAGGAACACAGAGCTAAAGCCACTGCTTAAGTTTTACGGAGGGGCAAACAACGATACAACTCCTGTTGCTATTACTTGGCGTTTTGACAAACAGAAGCAATTTGTCCCCGTTAAAAAGAACCTGGTGTTTGGTGCATAACTTCACACACTGATCTCTGTATGAGAAAGCCACGCCAAAAGATGCACATTTCAGTGCACCGTGCATTAATCAATCCCTCAGTTCTGCTCCTGTCACCAGCTTGTTTTGACACCTGCTCACAATTTTTCTCACTTTGGCATCTAACGTGTGACAAAAACCAATCAAACCAAAATGAACAGCAAACAGCAGCCCCGGCACGCTGAGCTTGTGCTGTGCCACACACAGCATCTGAGCTGCACACAGACCTGCCCTGCTGTCACAGAGCTACCACGGGACCTCTGCACAGCACTGACACAGCAACATCCTCACCTGCCCCAGCACCTGCCTGCACGGAGCAGCCGCACCGAGGCACAGCAGGACTGCTGCTGGCTGCCAGGCAGCGTGCAGGTGCTGGGATGAGCCGAGCACAGCACTGTGCGGTGGGAGCAGGGCAGCCACCTCTGCTGCTGAGCACTGTGTGCTATTCTACAATCACAGAACAGTGCAGGCTGGAAAAGCCCCTTCAGATCCCCAAACCCAGCCCACAGCCACATCCCTCAGTGCCACATCCCTGCAGCTCTGAACACCTCCATGGACAAGGACTGCCCACCCCTGGGCAGCTGTGCCAGCGCCTGGCCGCTCTCTGGAGCAGACGTTGCTCTGGTACCAACCTGAGCCTCCCTGGTGCAATGTGAGGCCAGCACCTCTCATTCCATCGCTGTTATATGGGGCAGAGACCAACCCCTACCTCGCCACAACCTCCTATCAGGAGTTGTAAGGAGCAGTGAGGTCCCCTGAGCCGCCTCTTCTCCACAGCCAACAACCCCAGCTCCCTCAGCCGCTCCCCATAAGCCCCATGCTCCAGATCTGCACAGCACTGCTGTCCTTCTCTGGACGTGTTCCAGAGCCTTGATGCCTTCCTTGCAGTGAAGAGCTTTACTCTCTTCCTACAAGACAGAGCTCATTTCTGAACAGGCACCACTTCCCAGCTGGGGAACTCAAAGATAAACCCAGCTCATAGCAACAGCTCAAGCCAGCAGTGTCTTCCCTGGAAGTGCTCATTACTGGTTAAAGGTGCAGAGATGCACGACAGTAAACAAACACAGCCCAGGTGAAGGCCAGGCAGGACGTTACTGACTGATGGCACTGCCAGGGCAGGCGTGGGGCTGAAGCCTGGCTGGGTGCCCCGTTTGCTGGAGCATGGAGAAAACCCAGAACCTGGAACATGAAGTTACTGGGGCTGTTTGAACACCTGTGAATTATTCATTTCATTACAACACGAAGTGCTAAGCCTTTAAAATGCAAATTACTTGGGACCAGGCTTTAGCCTTATTTTCTGTAGAGCAAAAAGCACATTCTCCCACGGTGCAAACAACCCAAGCCTAATACATATTATTTTCTGTGTTTCCTACTTTCTAGCCTTGCCTGCCAGCTCCCATTAACTGGGGTTCCAGGAAAACATGCAGCACATTCTCTTTCTAATGGATTGTGTGACATAGTTTTACAAGGTCATTTAGCATTCTTCATATCACGGTTCAAAAAAAAAAGAAAGACCTTTCACATGAGATATGGTACCACACTGACAGTGTGAGATAGCATGAGGTGCCGGCAGCATGGCAGAAAGGTGCACCCACTGACAGCCCGATCCCAGAGGTAACCGATCCACAGCAACCTGCAGCACACGAAGACCAACTGCACAGCCATCAATATGCTTGGGCAGATTTCATTTCTGCTCAGTTGTCATGGCACTGGCTTGTGGGTGTTTGCAATATGCACTGCCAGGGAGTGTCACACCTCGGCAACACACTTGCTATCCAATGCTTCAAAAGTGCTTTTTCTACACCAAAATAGCACAGAAAATAGTAGTAGCAGTGAGAAGCCATTTGAAAGGAAAAAAAGATGTGCTCACGAGACGTCCGGAGCCCTCCAAGGTGTGCACACACTGCACTACCTGTGCAGCCAGCAGGAAAGAGATTTCAAAGGAACCTGACTGACCCTGATGGGCTCCTGCACAACGAACGGCCAGCTGACACACACAGCTACACAACCAGCCCCACTCCTTCAGCAGCAGCACTATGCAGCCCCCACCTCACCGAGTTCTGGCCTACCCTATGGAGAACAGCTTGCTCTCAGCAGCCAGAGCTTCTGCTCAAGCCTTTCGCTCTGACTTTTGTCACTAGATTCAGGTTCTAAAATCAGAAACACATCACAATCCTTTAAATAACCATAGAAGTGGTTCTAAGCACTCCCCCCATGCTCTCGTACTACATAACCTGTCTATACCAGTAACATTGAAGTCCAGTGCTAGGAAGTGTCTCAGGTGCCAAGTTCCCCATACCACAGTGGTTTCTCACCAATTCGGTGTCTTCCTAGTTACAGCTGTTCCCTTTTTCCCCCACTCTGGGTATCTGAAATACACACGATGGCTTCTGATACCACCATGCAATCCTTCTCCTCACACATTTTGCATTGGTTGTGGGATTTGTTTCAGGGTGGGGAGAAGGGGCTCGGTCAGGGACTGAACCTGAAATGAAGAAAGATGGAAATATTTTTTTCCTGAGCAAAGACAGCCGTGTTTTTCCCTTGTACAGAGCATGCAGCAGGGAGACCCAATGCAAGGCACCAGATCATGCTTCGACGCCTTTAGCCTTACCGCTTTGCTTCCAGGTGCTCAGTACATTTCTCCAGCCCCCCCACTCTGCACCAGCCCTGGACAACACGTGCTCCACTCACACTGGAGGAACTTGCTGCAGGTTAACACAGAACTGCTCGGAGCACACGAACTCACTGCTGGTGCCCACAGAGCCAAACAAGGTTATTTTTTGAGCCACAAATGATCAGCTTCCAGAACTGTCATTTGAGCTGTGAATACATCAGTACGTGGTGTTCCACTTAATTACACGGGCTGGCTGACCATCACCCACAAGGACTCAGTTGGACCAGCGGGCTGCTGAAGTCACAGCATCACTCAGCACCTCATCCCTCTGCTGGTCCAGGTGTGGGAAAAGCCCCCGAAGAACCACACGGAGGTGACTCAGCACATCAACGTTCTGGCACTGTCAGATCTCACTGCTTAGCACTGCTCACAGCCGTCTGTTCCCACACATCCCGAGCAGTTTTAGTTTTCCATAACTGTCACGTAAAACAATTTAATTCTTGAAGAATTAAAGTGGGACAGGAGAAGAGGATGCTGACATTTATCTTCTCCTGTGAGGAGACACTAAGGTGCTCACAAGCCACACGCCCTCCGTTGGGGAGACGAAGGCTGAAGCACAGGTTGGCTGTCAGCTCCCCTCCTCACAGCTCCCTGCTGCACACCTACCCACACACAGCACAGAAGCACTCGGATTCACACTTCTGTCAGCACTGCCGGGTGCATTTACCTCCCCGTGACCTGCACATCACACAGCAGGCAATTATTATGTAGTTATTATCCATAATTAGTGGTGCTCTGCCACAGGGGTCCTGGGGCAAGGCAGGAAAACCATTCCACAAGAAACAGACGCTGAAAAGGAACCGTTCTCCACATCGTACACACAGACATGCAGTGTGCACCGCCCCTGGATGTCTGCGACCACCATCATGTGAGAACTACACCAGCTGTGTGCAGCTGTGAAGTGCTCATCGCTTCAGAAGTTCCACACAGTAGAAGCATCAAATCGACACAAATCAACACCTTTCACTTCCAAGGTTGTAATTTTTAACTTACAAAAGCTGACGTTATGCACCACACGACCTGCACCTCCACGTGCCAGGCACCCGCCGCCCTTGGGTCTCAGCACTGCCTGGAAGCACGCACGACAGCTCCTGTTCAGCTCCATTTAATTGCACTCGTAGCCCCTGGAAAACTCAGCTGCAGACACCAGGGGAAGCAGCAGCAGAACAAGGTCATCACACCAGTAACACAACAGGCTGCCCTGGGCTGGGGGTCCCGATCCTGCAGCTGTTCAGACCCCTGGGGACGTGGCACAGAGGGATGTGGGCAGTGGATCTCAGGGGGCTCTTCCAGCCTGAAAGGTTCTGTACTTCTGCCATTCTAATGTGATAAATAAGGTGTTTAAGCCCCTAAAAGCATGTTCTTCAGTGCTATTCTCAGTTCACAAACAGATTGTTTTAAGCAGACTGTAGTGATTGGGACCTTTAGAGAAGAGGTGAAGTATCAATTTGATCTGACATTCTGCCTGTATCTTTGATTACTTTCTCTGATCTGCCTTCTCCATTCCAATAAAGCCAGCATCCCATGAATCGCAGTCGGATCTGTTAACTTTTCCGTATTTGACTTCAGGAAAGCAGCCTCAGCTGCCCCCTGGTTTTCAGCTGACCGTCTGAAAGCACAACTGCCAGAAAGCTCCCAATTGCCAGAGGGAGCAAAGTGCCTCCTGCTCCAGGCAGGCCAGGCAGCAGAACGTGTGACAAGAACCTGCTCTGGGTAAACCGTGCTCCAAAAAGGGCCACGGATCTGCAAGAAGAAAGATCCTTTACAAAAAAGGAACACAAAGAAACAAATGACAACACAGAACACAGCTTTTCTGACACCTCCTTGCAATTCTCACTCCCTCCTCCTCCCCCCAGACACTTACTTAGTTACCACTTTGATACAGAAAGCCTTTATTCCTCTTGTTCTTAAATAACAGGCAGCAAACGCATCTGCGCTCCCAACCCACAGCCGCGCAGTCAGGCTGCAGACAAGCTCTGCCTTCCAGCTGGACACGCTGCCGTTAGATCAGAAAACAGGAAGCAGGAGGAGAAATAAAAGCGTGGTTTGGCAGCCCGACACGACGTAACTCCCGCCTGCGAGAGGGCGGCTTGGAGAGGCAGCTGCCGGCCCCGCTCCGTTCCGCCCCCCGCAACTCCTCGAGCCGCCCGCTGCCACGCGGCGCCGGGCAGAGCCGCACAGCCACCGGCACAGCGCTCGGGACTGACCGCGAGGTGGTCGCAGCACGTTACCCCAGAGCTGCGACTTGCCGCCCGTTTCCACGGGGACGGAGCGGAGCAGCCGCGGGCCGCCTCGCCTCCCGGGGTGCGCGAGCACGGCGGCACCGAGCGGAGCGGCGTGCGGGGCGGCGTGCGGGACGTGCGGGGCGGCCCGGCACCGAGCGGCACCGCCCGTCTGCTGCGGGCACTGAGCGCCAGCCGCCATCTACCGCCAGCAGGACGCGACTCCCCGGTGCCCGGCCAGGGCTGGTCCCACCTGAGCAAAGAGCTCCGTTCCTCAACAGGGGAAACCACAACTCCCGCAGTCACATCGCCAGCCCTGTGCTGCGTACCGGCCTGCCGGAGCTGAGCTGCTGGGAGCCTCCGTCAGGAGCGAGGCTGGGGAACGAGAAAGGTGAAGCCGGCAGAGCAGTGTCACAGTGCTGGCACGCAACTGTCGACACAGACATTGATGGCGACAAAAACAATTAGGCTGCCACATTGACACCCCGTAAATCTGCTTCGAATGTGAGACAGTGCCACCACGTCGGCATGGAGCCCTGGGATCGGCCCGGGTCAGCAGAAGCCGAAGGTAGAACAACGCCGGATGACTTTGCACATTGCCCCTCGTGTGCTGTGCACGGCTGTAGGAGCCACTGTGAGATGGGAGGAGCCCCGGCCTGCTCACACTTCGGGTATGGGGAACACACACACCCCGGGCTGTGCTCACACACACACACACACCCCGGGCTGTGCTCACACACACACACACACACACACCCGGGCTGTGCTCACACACACACACACACACACACCCCGGGCTGTGCTCACACACACACACACCCCGGGCTGTGCTCACACACACACACACACACAACACCCCGGGCTGTGCTCACACACATACACACACACACACCCCGGGCTGTGCTCACACACACACACACACCCCGGGCTGTGCTCACACACACACACACACCCCGGCTGTGCTCACACACACACACACACACACACACCCGGGCTGTGCTCACACACACACACACACACACACCCGGGCTGTGCTCACACACACACACACACACACACCCCGGGCTGTGCTCACACACACACACGCACCCCGGGCTGTGCTCCCCTTGCCATGCACTTCTACTGCTCAGCTCAGCTCCTCAGCCCAGCTCACCTGTAAGCAGTTCCTAACATAGCTGGGTTGAAGCATTCCTGTTAGCTTCATAACAACAGTTTTCTGCATTTGGGAAAGCAAACAAACAAACAGAGAAACAAACCAACGACTTGTTTGTTCCTTTCCCTGCCCCCATGAACGACAAAAACATATAAACCCCACAACACACAGAAAACTCAGTGCCTCTGCCCCGAAGGAAGCCTTGGGGAGGGAATGGAGGCACCGGGCTGTGCCACCTCTGCTTCTGAGAGCCAGCTCCTGGGCCAGGCAACAAGATTTCTAAAGGCTTTCATGGTTATAAATAAGAAACCCTACAAAACCCTTACAGAAAGAGATCCATTCTTCCCAGTATGAAACAGTTCACAGAGATAATGACCAACACACTGCCATACATGTGCAGGCTTCCTACACCCTGCCCCAGCTGCAGCACATAGCAGCTTTGGGAGCACTCAGCCCTACAGGGTTGGGTTTGTTAGGTTTTTTAGACCTTTGATTTTTTTTCCTTTATGTTTTTTTCTCTTTTACACCCAATTGAGAAAATTAGGCTCAGCCTCACCCAACTCTTCTGGCACCTCATCCCTGGGCGGCAGCACCCAAATGGACACATCTCTATCAGCTGCTGTCTGTGCACTGGAAGCGCCTGGTGCCGATACTCACAGAGATGACAGAACCCATCTCTGCACGTACTGCTGCCTTCAAGAAGCAAACACCAGACGCGCTGCTGCCCTCCTATCGCAGTCAGCTTTCCAACACTTTGCATCCCAGCTCTGAAACCCTCAAAATTATTTCAAAGATTTTATCAGCAAACAGCAAAACACGCGCTGCAGTCTTGCACAGCACCAGGAACATGAGCGTCAGAGGGAGGCAGGGAGCCGCTCCCCAGGGGGTTCGGATCAGCCCCAGCAGTGCCAACAGAAGCAGCTGTGTTGGGGCAGCGCATGGCACGGCACCCAGCCTGAGGGCAGTGAGGAGCAGAACGCCGCTGGTCAGTGCCAGCCTGCTCCGTGCAGGGGCTGCACAGCCCCGGTGCCCAGGTGGGTGGCAGGAAAGCTGAGCGGGGCTGCGCCACTGCTGCACCCAGCACTGCCTCGACCCCTGAAAAACAGCCCGATGTCCTGCAGAGAACAGGACACCATGCTGACAGAGCTGGAGGGAGCAGACAGGAGAAGCAAATGACAGACGGAGCTTTCCCTGGGAGTCACGACCTGCAGCGCTCCGTGCCACAATTAAATGGAGCGCAGCAGCCCAGGACCACAGGCTGCAGTCACACAGCAGCACAGCATGGAGCAGCAGCATGGGACCAGAGTCGGGCAGGCAGTTCCCAGCCCAGAGCCCTGCCCGAGTCAGCCAGGCAAGGCAGCACCAAGCATTTCTACGCCCTAACCTGCACGTGGCAGCATACTGAGCTGAAGGCAATCTCTGGACCTTGTGTTATTACTCATGAGAAGAAGCGTTCACCTTCTCTTTACACACACTCTTCCACAACTGAAAGGAGTCGGACGCTGGCTTAGGGCAGCTGGGCTCTTGTATGTGCATCACTGGGAAACCTCAGGTTAAATGTCACATCCTCACCTATTCATTTTTTATATTCTTTATTATTTACTTAAAATCATCAGCGCTGGCCATCATTTCGCACAATGTCACACACAGAGCCGAAGTATAACCGCCTTCTTTATCTCAGGAACTTGCTGGGACGTCTTAAGGGATCTCCATAGCAACCATGCTGCGCAGCAAATCGGCGTGCAGCCGAACAGCACCACGGAGCACAGCAGGCACACGGAGCAGCAGCGCCGGTGACCATCGCAGAGCACTGCTCGCAATCCCCGTTATCAGCGCCAGCAGCTTTTGGCCAGCGGCGGTTCACCCGCAGAGCTCCATTTCTCCGCACGGGCTGCGTGCAGTCGCAGCTCAGAGCGCAGCGTCGTCTGAATTCCGGAGCAAAGTCCCCACCTCGCGCCGCTCACCGCTCCTGCCGACGGCCCGCATCCACGGTCAAACCGTTTCACAACACCCCGTGAAGCGCGCAGGGCAGCGCGGTGCCGGCCTTACACACGGCTCCGACAACTGACGGGAGCTGGGGACCGGCGGTGCTCCCCGCAACGCCCGCTGCTTCGCACCGCGCTCAGCCCGCAGCGCACCGCTCTGCGAGCCGGGACTCCGACACGCAGCTCCTCTACGGCCCAGCGGTAACGGAGACAAACGAGGGCGAATTACCGCCACGCCGGCGGCTCCCCGCGCCCGACGAACGGCCGCGGTGCTTCCCGGCCCCGCGCGCACATCCCGCACGTCTCCCCGCACCGCCCCGCCTCCCCCGGCCGCTCCGCTCCAACTTTCCCTCCCGCGGCCCCGCGCCGCCGTTCCGACCCGAACTTTCCCGGGCCGCCCAGCCCCGCTCGGCCGCTCCCCGCGGATCCGCCTCGCGCCGCCGGGCCCCGCAACAGGTGCGGGCGGGACGCTCACCGTCCTCCCGCTCGTCGAACACGGGTCTCTTGGAGGAGGAGGCGCTCGCTCCCATCCTCTTCTTCCACTTGCCCCAGTGGAACATCGGGCCGAGCGGATGGCATGCCCCGCGCGCCGCTCCCCGCCGGCCGGCGGCTCCCGCGAGCGGGACCGAGCGGGACGAACGGCCCCGAGCCGCGCTCAGCCGCCCCGCGCGCCGCGGCCGCCGGCCCGCATAGCAGCCCCGCTCCTCCTGCCCGCGGCGGCTGCCGCAGCGCGGGGCGGCGGGGACGGCGAGCGCGGCCGGGCGGGGCGGGGCGGGGCGGGGCGGGGCGGAGGAGGGCCGGGAGTGGCGGCACGCGGCGGCACGCAGCGCCCCCAGCGGCGGCAGGAGGACAGCGGCGCTCCAGGTGCGGTGGGCGGCGCGGCGCGGAGCCGCCCGCTCTGCTGACTTCCCGCCTCGGGCGCGCGGTGGACGTGGCGGCACGCGGCCGCTGTGCGTGGAAGCGGCGCTCGCGCGGCTGGGAGCGGTCGGCGCGAGTCGGCTCTGACCTTAACCCGGCTGTCTGAAGGCGGCCGTGTGCGTTGTCCTGTTTGTAACAAATTGGAGAAGGAAGCTTTCTCTTGCACGGAGGTTCCCCAGCGTTTCAGCATCTCCTCACCGGAGAGATCTCTGTTGCCGCACTCTCGAGGACGTGCCATAGAACCAGTGCCCTGATGGGAGGTTGTGCCGGGGTGGGCAGAGGCCCCAGGTAGCAGCAATAGGATGAGAGGTGCTGGCCTCACATTGCACCAGGGAGGCTCAGGTTGGGTATCAGAGCAACGTCTGCTCCAGAGAGCGGCCAGGCGCTGGCACAGCTGCCCAGGGGTGGGCAGTCCTTGTCCATGGAGGTGTTCAGAGCTGCAGGGATGTGGCACTGAGGGACGTGGGCTGTGGGACTGTGGGCTGGTGGGGCTGGGGGTCTCAGAGGGCTTTTCCAGCCTGCACTGTTCTGTGATTCTGTTATTCTAAGCTTGGATTTGGGAAAGCCAGCCAGGCCTGGAGTTTGCAGTTCAGGACTGAACTGCTGATTCCACTCATCGCTGTAACGTGACACGGGTGCAACGCAGAGCCATGCGGGTGTGTAGCAGAAACGCAAAGTCACGGCCTGAAGCAGCGGTGGAGCCCCTGGTGGGAGGCAGGGCCAGACCAGGGGAGCTCAGCTGCGTGCAATGTACCTGAATGACAGGAAGGGCTGGAGCCAGGATCCACCCCTCCCAGACCTCATTTAAGGGCTGGCAGTGGCACTGAAGGTACCTTGCTGGAGGTCTCTGCCTGCCTGAGGTTTTCCAAAGGTAACCAAGTTTTTTTCCTTTGTTTTTGTGTTCTCAGTCGTTGCATTTCAGCTTGTTCTTCTTTGTTGCAGCCTTGGACTTTACTATTCTGTTATTGTTGCTGTATTTTCTATCATGTTATGGTATTTCAGGGTGCGATGCGAGAATTTCAATTAAATTAGGAAAATAAGCAGTGATGAAGTGTCAGCTTTTCCACCCAGTTCTCCCAGCTGTGTATTGAAGCCATAGCAAGGACACAGCTGTCAGTTCCACCTGTTATCCCTTGAGAGGGCTCAGCATGACCCTGACCCGACTTCGCAGCTTTTAAGATTTGTGCTGGGCTTTTTTGTGGCATGTTGTGAAATGGGGGTGTTGGTTACTGCACCCTTAGGGCAAATGTGTCACGAGTCAGTCGTTATTTAAAACTGTGGGAGTTGTACAAGGCTCAAAACCAAAGGGTGTAATTTATGAATGGTTTTCTAAAGGCAAAAAATAGTTCTTAAGGACTATGTACAAAATCAAGAAGAACAGCTCTCAGATAAAGGAGAGAGCATGCTTGCACAAATGGTGACTTTTCTTTGTTTGGGATCATTTTGCTTTTTAAATATATTGCAAGTGTCTGAGGATCAGGTTTCACTCTTCTGTTCCTCTTCCTGTTACGATCTGTAGGAGAATCGCAGAGGTGCCATTCCATGGCTGTGCTCTGCTTTCCATCCTGTGTTTCTTCTTATGTACTAATCAATATTTGGGCAACCAAAGCCACAGTCTGACTTATGGTCTGTGATGTCTGCAAGATTCTCTGTTGCAGGAGAGGAGTGGGAGATAAGGAGCAGACTGCGTGGTAGGAGAGAGCTTCGTGCCACCACCTCCCTTTGGTTTCTTTACCTGAGGGACTGGAGGTGCTTCAACGTTTGTTGTTTTTTTAATAGCTGTTTTTGCTTCATTACAAGTGTGGTAATGAGTTTTACCTTCATAAGGACTCTTCAAATGGGAGATAAACTGCTTTCCAGGCAGCTAACCGCAGTGCTCCAGGCACGTCCTGGTGCGCGCCTTGGAATCCCAAGGAAACTTCCATCTAGTTGTTATCCTCATGACAAGATCTGCCTGCCCGTGAGGCCTATCCACTGCATAGCCAAGGAAATCAGAATTTTAGTGTTGCCTTCCAAAGAAATGAGCATCAGATGCTTAACACCGCCCACGGTCACAGAGGCGTTTCTCTAGGCACTGCCTGCTCCTGCACTGCTCAGCTAGAGCAGCCCTTGGCTTTGATGTGGGGCTCTGCCTGGAGCACTGCCCAGCTCTGGGCCTTAACTCCATTTTTATCTGAGCAATAATATTGAAATTTTCGGGAGGAGTGCTATCCTGAATAAAAAACTGGGTGAGATGTGTGTGCGTTGAATCAGACAGTCCTTCCCAGGTGTACATCCACTGGGTTTTGGCTCTCGCTTTGATTTGAGGTAGGATATTCTGGCTCTAAATAGCAAACCAGGTATTTGGAGCTGTTGTGAAATGCTGGCACATCACAGGATCATAGAATAATTAAGGTTGGAAAGGACCTCTAAGGTCACCCAGGCCTGCAGCAATCACAGGGTTGTTGTAACTGAAGCACAGGACCCAGCACTCGGTCTTGGTAAAACTCCTACAATGGGCCTCAGGCCATTAATCCAGTTTGTTTTGAGCTGTGACCATTACAGACCGTACCACGAATAAGAGAAGAAGTTCAGAACGGTTCTCCCAGGGCTTCATGATACAGCAGAGAATCCAGGATTCGTCTGAATTGTTCATGATGTTCCAGTTTGATAATCAATAGTTTTGCTTATGCTCTTAAATCCCATCTGACAACATCTAAATGATGAAGAGGAGATGGTTAGAGGGGAAATGAGACATGTGAACGTTTGCTTTGGAGAATTTGTGGAAGGGAAAGGGGGGAAAAAACAACACCGTTGCCATTAAGCACAGCGTTATTCTATAGGCTCTGCGCTGCAGTGGTGCTCTCTCCTTTGGGCAGAGCTGCCCCAGTCACCCGCTTCTATTCAGAAGTGACGTTCATATCCAGTCTGTGGACATGCAGGGTGTTACGTAACCTTTTCAGTTCTCGTTCTGTTAACACCTTGCAAATAAATTCTGATTTATTTTGCGTTCTAACTCTCCTTGTACTCCTGAATAATTCAGACCCAGCTCTATTGTTGTCTCCTCCTCTGTACCAGAAGAAATGTGAAGGAGAAAATCCTCACCATCTTGGATCCGTTTCCCTAATTACGAACCAGAGAATGCTGGATCACAGTTGCCCAACAGTTGCCAGTTATTTCAGTGGTGCAAAATCTTTTCCAGAAAAGCCAAATGTTGCTGCCCTTTTTCCTCTCGGAGTGCAACATCTGTCCTCACCCGCAGTGTGAGGGTGCTGGAGGTTCGTGCGTGCAGTCATCATTATTTCTGCAGCAGAACTGTATGTGTTCTATTTCTGACACTGGAAATGGGGTTCCCTTCCTCCTCCTTGGGCACATGTGCCTTGTGCTGCTATTCACAGCAACATGCAGGGAAGGATGTTCAGCCCTTGCTGGGCAGCTGCACTTCAGACCAGGAGTGGCAGTGCAGATTGCCAACCACAGCAACTCTATTACAGTGATTTCATGGAAGCGTGCATTCAGTAATGGCTATTAATCATATGGGAAAGAAAGAAAGGTGTATAAACTGTTCTATGGTAGTGCATTAGAACTGCTGGATCACGGCCTGAACCTCTGATTGATCACCTGAGGCGAGCAGTGAGTCAGCCAGGGGAGCACAGGTGAAGGCAATTCAGCTGTGCTGCAGGGAGGGGTGGAGCCTGGCTGCACCTCTCCTAGAGCCATTTGAGAGCTGACCAACAGTGGGGAAGGATCTCTCTGGAGATCTGTTCCACTGGAGTCTATTTCACGAGCCCAGGGTAGGGAGAGTGTCTTTCTTTTTTCTTTTCCTACTCCAATATAACAATTCCATCAGCCAAGCTCCTGGATATACTGTACCATCTGTATATCCATTGATTATACAGGTGGTCCGGTATAGGAAGAGGAAATGAGGAGAGAAGTCTGCCTTCTCACACACCCTGGTCTTTGTTTTTGAATTGAGGAACCTTAATAAAAAGCTGACTGCTAAGGTAGGTTATTCTTCCAGTCACCTCTGACTGTGAGTACCCTCTAAGGGAGAAATGTGCAGGTGGGGCGACCAAAGAGGTTATCAGGAGCAGACTGTTCTCGAAATCACCAAGAAGTTGTTATTCCTTTTTCTATTTTTCTCTTCCTGTCTTCTCTTTGTATTTTATATTTAGCTGAGCATTTAAGCAGTGGAAGCTCTGGTCGTGCTGCATGCATGCCTGTTTGTTCCTGGAGATGTTACCAGCCAGTGGATGTGATGATTTCCATAAACAAAAGAGGTCAGCTGGGAGGAGGCTCTGCTCGTATGAAGAGAGTGGGAGGCGAAGCTCAGGCAAAGCAGCACTGCTGCTGTCAGTGCTGTGTGATGGTAGCAGCCAGGGCAGGGTGGTGTGAGAGCTGCAGAGCAGGCAAGGAGCTGCACTCCTGTCCTCTTACAGAGGAAATCTGATTCAAGTCTCTACCACAGGTAGATGAACTGCACTTCAAGGCACACGATGGTAGAAAATCAGCTTAGAAAATCAAAGACGACAAGGCTACCAAATAGACCAAGCATGAGATGCTACTTAGTAGTCATGGTGCAGCCTTAGAAAGATGAGGATGTACGGCTGTTCTGCCTGGGTGGGTGTAAGGAGCGGCTTGCAGAAAGGCAAGGAGAGATTTGCAACAGGCAGAGCAACTGCTCCCAAGAGTTTGTCTTCTCCTGTCTGTGTTTACTTTTGCATATTCTTTTTTTCCTCACTGATTTCAAGAGATTGGAGTTTCATTTCATCATCCGTGACACTACTCTTCAAAGCCTACATCTGTAACACGCTGGAGGTGATGAAACATTACTGTGCTTCTTAACATTCATGTGCCTTCCTAGCTGAGAAGGAGGCTTTTTGTTTTGAAAATATCCCTTAAAAGAACACAAAATGTGTTTCTGGTACTGTGTGGGCAGCTCAGCCTTTCACATTTTAATGACTTTTTTCTGTTCATTCCACTCTGCCCCTTTCTCTCTGTATCCGGGTCAATCCAGTGTTCCTCTGAGAGCGTGTGCTGGTAAGATTTACCATTAGAACTTAACGTTTCTTTTCTGTGCTGGAGAAAGTTACAGAAACAGGAGCTTTTCAAATGTTGTTCAGTGGTTCTTAATTTAGAAAAGTGAAGGGGAAGAAAGTTTGTTTACCAGCTCATCTGAACTCCAAGTAGAAGGTCAGCAGTACAGGTGCGTAGCAGTCTGAACAGATAACTGGGCAGAGGCGAACACCTCTCCGAAGCTCAGCTGTCACTGATTTCTCTTATGGCATCACCTTACAAGGTGAAATATATGCGTAAAGTCACAGTAAATCCTCATGCAGACAAACAGTTTGACCTGGCACCATTCAGTGTTGGCTGCGGATGGCGCGGTGGGGAAGCACTGCTGTGTGATGAGCAGGAAGACTGCAGGTTCTCAGCCACAACCCTGAATCCTGGCTTTAAAAAGAAGTCTTAAGATGTGTATTATTTGGAGCTGGCTGTTCTTGGTTGCGTGTAACTGTGTGGGTTGCTTTTTTCAGAGGAGAGGAGTTTTTGCTTTTCGCATTCAGCAGTTCACATACCAAGGAGCAGCTCCTCTGTTCCTGGATGTGATGGTTGCCTGTCCTGTTAGCCCTCCCACCTGGAAGGAGCTGCCATGGCCATTACTCCAAGGATTTGTTTCAGAAGCCGCTGCATCTCCGAAGTCCTGAGCTGAGAGCTCCTCCCCCGGGCTGCTTACCGCAGGTAACAACGTTGGTCGTACAAACAATTGAATATAAACTGTATTTTTCTTCTGTTTGCTGTGCTCTCATGGTAACAGTCTGACTTGCTCAGGGCTTTGTTTGGCAGCGATCTCTCTGCAGGGGAGCGCTATGTAAGCGTTTGTTTTTTATTAAAACTCAGATGAACTGACAAGTCCGATCAGTATTATGCGTTAGTGAGCCTCCAGGCTCCTAACTTAGCAGTGTGAGTCCTGCTGGCATTTTCCCAGTGTGAAAATGATGCGAAACTTAGGGAACGCAGCTGGCTGTGTTGTAGAGGAGGTGCAAGCGGGCCCAGAGCGGCAAACCTCATAACTGAGAAGGGGGAATTCAGTCAAAGGCTGGTAGCTGTTAATGTGGGTTTGGTCAGTGCAGGGGCACTGCTGGAAGCAGCGATCTGCTGTCGGTGCTGCAGTGCAGGGCTGTGTGCCACCCGCATGGCTGCAGCCTGTCGTGTCCTGGGATGCCTCTGTGCTTCTCACTGCGGGAGCGGAGGAGCACAGAACACAACAGCTACTAATTAGTGTTAATGAAGAGCTGATGGGCGCTGTGAGGAGGAGAGGCTGACAGAGGAACTGTGCTTGAGCTTCTGGGCCAGGCAGAAGCCTTTCTGTGGAGAGGAGAGGAGATGAACCTTGAAGAGTGTATGGCACGGTTGTGCAGGATTGACAATAGGTCCGTGGTGTGATTGGAGTGAGGGGTGGGAGGTATTCTAAGGCCACTTGAGGGTGGGTAATTAGACGTTCAGCTCTTGGGTGGAAAAATGCAGTAAACCAAGGTTATGCCTCTAAAGAGAGCAGGAAAATGCCTTTCAGTTTTTAAGAGTTTTCATAAATCTGTTTTAAATCAGAGGGATTGGTGGTGCAGTCTGTGCGCTCCATGGGCAGTATGTGGTACAGTTGTACCTCGGCTGCAGTAGTTGAGGTGAAGGCGTTCTCTGCACTTTCCTGGAAAACACATCAGCCCTCAGTCCCAGCATGCGATGCACTCCCCTCTGCTTTGTGTTTTCCTGTGGGCTTTGAGCCACAGCTCAGGTTTAGGAAATGCCATCAGAAATAGGGCACTGCGACTCCTCAATATTGCTGGGATTTCATTCATCCTCACCGCGTGCTGGATGTGGTGTATTTTTATCCAGTGCACAGAGAGGCCTAAATTAAGGAAGTGAGACCCGAGGGTGTGGGATCCCTGTGTGCATCCACTTCTGTTTTAAGTTGGATTGAATATTTTGCTTCGCAATATGGAAGTGAGTGTGGTGGCTGCGTTTCTGAGTGAACTGAAATGCCTTCGAGCATTGCCACAAACGTTGGTCGGCTGCTGAGCAGCTGCCAAAATGCTGCTGCTCTCTTCTTCCTGGAGGTAAAGAAATACCACAAACCAAGGGCGCTTCTCCTGTGTGCTTTGTTGAACGTTAACAGCAAGCAGGTCAAACTGCAGCGCTGCGAAATGAAAACACATCGACTGGAATAAGGCCGTTCCTCACCTGAGGCTGGGCAGTGCCTTGGCCGAGTGGGGTCACTTGTTCTGGTGGGTGTTCAAATGGGAAAAGGAAGCAATCGAATGAAGCCATCACTGAAGCAGAGGTTCTTGTGCAGTCTCCATAGCGGCCTTGGTGCCGGCACTGTGTGCTGGGAGGGGAGACGCCATCTCTGTTTGGCAACCCGTGTCCTCAGCGCAGTGCAGCGCTGCAGTCTCTGGCTGTTGTCCTGCTGCGAGGTGCCTGTTGTTTTAGCAGCTCAGGCAGGCTGATGGTTTTCCAAGAGCTTAGAGTTTGTCTGATGTTAGCAGCTTCCAGACTTAGCCCCAGGAATCCCTTATGAGACATAAATGCCAAAAGTAGCGTGAGGTGGATGCCTGACCCACGTCCCGCTTCGAGGCTGCCTCCAAGAATGGGAATGTGAGAGCTTCCAAAAGTAAAGTAAAACGTGGTCAATTTGCTTTCCCCCCCAAGTACAAATTGCATATTTCTTTCTAATCTCATTATTGAAAATGGCAGAATAAGTTTAGCTCAGACTGAGCCTGGGGAATGTGCTTAACAACCCAAACAGCTGCAGCTCAGCAAAATGGTGAACAGCTGCAAATGATGAGTTAATAATGGGGGTAGTCAGTGTCAGAGTTTAAAGTGATCACTTTGCAAAGAAAGATCAATTGCTCAGTGCTGGAGGAGTGTGTATTAATTCATGGGCTTAATGCAAGCTTCGGATGGTCACAGCAGAGAGCTGTGGGATGTGTCACTTCTCAGCACTGATCTTTGCAGAGGAAAAGCATTCTGCTTTCTGGGTTGCTTTCAGTGGTAGGAAACAAAAGCAAGAAGAAGACTGAAGAGGAAAAGTATTCTTCTTTCTATTAAATAAACTTTGCTGTACTGTTGCTACTATTTTGTTTTATCACAAAGGCATTTGGAAACTCTGCTTTTAGAAAGGAATCCTATAAAAGAGCTGCCAGCAGAATTTGTAAGCGCTCACTTCTGTTTTGCAAATAGCACCGATGCTCAGTTCTGTAGTTAGAGTTCTTTTTGGTGTTTATCTGGAGAATGTTCTCAATTTACCACAAACATATGCTATGGGGGTGCGGGGAAATTACTTTTGTGAGAGTGTGTGTAATTATTGCTTTGCTGAGAGGGGAGAAGTTTAATCTGATGTCTGCAGCGTTTCAGTCACAAATGTTTGATGCTGTATGTCTGAGTAAGGCAGAGCAAAACATCCATCCGAGTCTGAGCCTCATCCATCTGGGGGCCCCTGACAGGCTCTGAGCTGAGTGTTAGAGCCGAGAGCTTCTGCAGCAGCCTCTTATGCTTAAGAAGTGTTTAAGTTTGTAGATTACAATGAGTGCCTTTTTGCACTGCCAGTCACTGCTTTGGAAGTGCAGGTATTTCCAAACCAAACCTCTCGGGGGAAACTGAGCAGCAGTGTGGGGTCCTGCTGCTGTCCTGCACGTGCTGGAGGTGAGAGTGGGAGAGGGGTTCTGGGGAGGGGTCCTTATCCCTCACCCATCCTCTGCAAACGTGGGGGCTGTCTGGGACTCCTTGGACTGCCTGTGCCCACAGTGGAAGGGCTGCATTCTGTTTTGGTTTCCTCAGCCTTTTTTGAAGTTGTCTGAGCTTTAAGACTCCTTGCTGCAGTGATGGGAGGTTCAGCTCCAAAGCTGCATCCCCAGGCAGGGATCTCACCAAACCTCCTGGACTGATGCTGGCCATGCAGGCAGTCCTGCTGCCTCCTGCACAGCTGCTGCTCAGATGTGCTCTACCAGGCACAGTTGAAGTGCTGCTTGCAGCTGCTTCAGATAGATCGTGCTGGTTGCTTCCTTGGACTCCAGTAGATTAATCTAGACTTTCCAGCACCCTCTGCGTGCAGTGTCCTATCCATCTGTGAGATGGCATCTCTGCTGGTAACCCCAAAACGTTCCTAGATACGTTCCCAAATGGCGCACAGTGCCCTGTTCCTACAGAACTACAGCCTCTGTCCTGAGCAGAGCAGCAGCACGCAGGACCCTGCTGGGAGGGTATGTGGAGCCTTGGTGAGTCTGGGCCATGTGTGTGGATTGCTTGGGGGGGCAGGGCTGGGCCGGGCAGACACGTCAGGGGCTGGTGGGGCTCTTCAGTGGCACAGTGTTATTCTAAGGCCCGGGAAAGTTCCCAAGCACTGTTACCTTTTCTGTAATCTAACAAAGCTTTCTAATTTACAGTAGCTGCTAGGAAAGCCCCTATGGCTGTTGTGAGCCGTGTGCTCTGTTGGTCACAGCCCATGTGCTGGGGCTGCAAGAGTGCTGCTTGCTGATGGCTGCTGCCTTCTGCAGTAGAACTGGTTTCATGTGATGCTGTGTTCTGGACAGATCCTAGATTGGGGCTCTTTGCTACTGTAATACTTCTGATTATTACAGATATCCCACATTGATATTGAGGTGCACGGAATTCCTCCGTTACGCAACATACATCCTTTTCTTCCATTCCTGCTGGCTGCATGGATGATAGGCACCAAGAAAAGGATGCCAGCTCACTTGCTGTGTTGGAGGTTTTGCTGAAGCCACAGCAATAGGAAAAGAGCACGGCAGGCTTTTCAGGACAGGCTCTGCTGGGCAGCAGCGTGGTGGTGACAGATGGCTGGAGGCACTCACAGGCTGGTGCAGGCAGGCTCTGCAGAGCTGTGTATATCCTCATTAGTGAGCAGTGCCCTGGCTGTGTAGGAGTGGCCCAAGCCGTGCCGCTCTGTTCTGCCAGCTCTGCTTGCACAGCATTTGGCAGCGTTTGCCTTAATCACTTGCCTGCATCCTCCCCAGTGTTTCTCAGTCACAGGGGTCTGAGTGCAGCTGGCAGGAGCGTGCTGGGCGATGCTGTTTGCACTGCTTTGGGTGATCTGTCAGCCCCTTGGCAGAGGCTGTGTGTCCATGGCACTGCACCTATGGCGTAGTATTTATAGCAGGTAGAGACGTGATGTGCAGAACCAGCTCCACAGCAGCTGAGCTGCTTCAGACTCGACTCCTTGTGGACAGCATGAGATGAGATGGCACAGTGATGTGAACCTCACTGAAGGACGGTGGGTTGCCTTCATCAGTTATTGAAGGCTTTGCATTCCCTGCTGTGCAGCTGTCCCTGTCAGAACTCCCAGGTCCTCTGTGTAGCCCAGGCAGCTTCTCCATGCTGTGAGGTCCTCAGGGGGTCACCAGAAAGCTGGAAGAGAGATGTGGGAATTGTGCCTGTGACATAGCAAGTGGTTGTCGAAGCCTGGTATGGTTTTACAAAACACTCATGTTTTGACAGGACAGCTTTTCTTTCTTACAAAGTCATGTTTCATGAGCTATTCCCAGCCCACTCTTCCTCCTACCCTTCCCTACTGCTCTCTTGTCCGTATGCTTGCCACCCTAACCATCCACAGCAAGAAACAGAGTAGGAGCAATGCTGATTGCTTCAGCACACGTTAACTGCCATCCTGCAGTGTCCACTCAGTGCTTTTGTCTTTTTTTTCAGTAGGTAGAACACCGGGTTTATGTTGCTTGTATATAAACACCAACAAAATGTTTGTGATATAAACTGAGATGTGTTTGGAGGCTGCTGCAGGAGAGCTCCATCTGAGCTGCTGTCTTTGCTTCTTGTGTGTTTTCTGCACGTTCATTCCAGGTACAGCCATGTTTGCCTTCTTTTATAAAGCTTTTTATGTTCTATGAATGAAGAATCATTGGAAGGGGAGCAGAAACCTAAATGGTAACAGAACAGTTTTGTTGTTTACCCGTGGCTGTTTGTCCCAGTTTGCTGGGTTCTGTGGGGAACCATGGAAGCAGAAGTTCTGAATGTAATGGTTTGAGGGGATAAAAAAAAGTATTGTCAGCCAAGATGTCCCACCAGGTGAGCTCAGATGTCAGTGGCCCGGAGCCAGCCGGGCTGTGCTGTGGGCTGCCTGGGACCCAGCACGTGTGCCTTCCCTTCCCAGGGCTGCCAGCGGCTACTGGAGAAGTCAGGGAGGCACTGAACTCTGGGGAAGCCACTGGGCTGCGCTGCATCACTTCCCCTGCTGTGAAATGGGGGTGATGATACTTTTATATAATTTTTTTAAGCCCAGTTTAATGGGAGAGGTGGGAAGTGATGTTTAGGAGCGTGATAACATTATTGCTTCTGCCTAAACATTCTTTAGAGTAATTTAGGAATGCTTGGGAATGATGAAGGATCTCAGCAGATGGATAAACTTTAACCAGACGGTTTTGAAAAGGATGCTGAAGGGTTGAGGGCAGCTCTACTGTGCTCCTGGCTATGGGCTGTCAGAGCATGCTGCCATGCTGTGCAGCACCAGTGGTAGCTGTGCAGCACGGGTGGCTTCCACACTGCGCCCGAGTCGTGTTCAGCATCTGTCAGCACGATAAGAAGCTTCATTCCTCCAATACTGAAGTCATCTGCGTGATTCATTCTGATAATCTATTTAAAAATAGGTTGTTTCTTCATACAAGACTATTTTAAACATAATTGTATTCCAAATAGTTTTTTTTAAAAGGCGCATTTTTCAGAGCGATTCATTCCTGCTGATAAGGTAGCTTTTCTGTTTCTGTGACACATTTTATGATTATTGGAAGTAATTTTCTAATTTGTGGATCATGACTGTGAATTGGGGTAACTGTAGCTCTCTTGGCAAACTTGGTAAAATGGAACCATGGGTGCCACATTGAAAGCCATCAGCGTGGCTGTGCGGTGTGGTGGGAATGGTGTGGGAATGCTCGATGGCTTGAGGAAGGTGCCTGGATTTGGGCTCTGTGGGCGTATTTCTTCATGAGCCCACCAGCACTAATTGCACAACAGCGCAGTGAGACTCTGTGAAGGAGATGTGCATGTTTGATTTGATGCATTTTTGTTACTCCAGTGCTGCCAGTCTGTTGGTAGGTTGTAGTCAATTAATTCTTCCTCTATGCCTGTACATATTTTTTTCTTCGGGTCCATTTGTCCGCCTGTGCTGTTCCCACTGCTCTGTGATCGTGGGTCATTGCTCTCCATGCCTTCTCCAGGACTTCCCTTCATCCGTAAGACTTGGGCAGGTTGAATCATGGAATCACAGACTCACCAAGGCTGGAAAGGAGCTCTAAGATGGTCCCACCCAGCCGTCCCTGCACTCATCCCTGAAGTGACAGGAGAGCACAGTCTGCTCTGCAGCCAGAACGTGGTGCACATGTGCTGTGCTTGTGGTTTCATTGGCCTCATTGAGGTTTGGTGCCTGAATCGCCTCAGTTTCGGTGCTGCTTTAAAACGAAGGCTGAGGCAGTTCTTGTTTTCACTGGCTTTCAGTTTGAGTTTGCCTTCAGCACGCTTCAGGATAACAATTCTTGCTGAAACTTGGGAATTCCAGTTCTGTGTACAGTCAGGCAGAGAAAAAAGTTTCAGTTTTTTTTTTAGACTTGAGTTGAATTTACCTTGAGTAAATGTTGGGGTGGCAAAACTCATTTTTCCCTATGCTATTGGTGAGTTACCTGTTAGAAACAGATCAACAATGGCAGAAGTCGGAATGCAGTAGAAGAGATGGAAGTTTCAGGTGCATTTGCTCTGTAGTTTGGTGAGATTGTAATGAGTTTGCAGTGCTGGGACGCCTCGCTGAGTGCCACATTGCTGCAGTGTGGGCCCCATCTCCTTGCTGTGCTCGGACCATCATAGAATTGCTCAGGTTGGAACAGACCTTAAAGATCGAGCCCAACCGCAACCCAGCCGTGCTACCCTAACAGCCCCCTGCTAAATCGTGGCCCTGAGCACCACGTCCAAATGGTTGTTCAACACATCCAGGGATGGTGACTCAACCACCTCCCAGGGAGCCTATTCCAGTGCTTCACAGCCCTTGGTGGTGCTGGGGTGAACCTCGTGGTGCTCTGCTGCTCCTGGAGAACCTCCCTGCCTACGTTAGCTCTTATTTCCTTCCATTACTTGCATGCTGGTTTTTATTTTGTCTTTTTAAGTGCTCTCTGTCAATATTGCTGTAAGTGACGTTTCTGGAGAACTAATGCAAGGAAGCTGCTAATCACAGCGCAAGATTTGTTTTGTAACATTCCTTTCAGCTTTAATTGCTGGTAATTTAAAACCAAATAGCTGTGCTATTAGTAATGTATTTGGTATTTCTGCAAGTCAGGTTTTACAAAAACATCTTACAGGAGCAGCGATGCTGTTCTGTACTGCAAGGCACGGAGCAGAGCAGCACACAGCAGCACACAGCTCGGCGCAGTCGGTGAGCGGGACGTGAGGCAGTGCTGTGCTGGCGAGGCCGTGTGAGGGCACCTCCTGATGAGCAGCTGGGAGTCTGCTCCCCACAGAGCCCACTGCAGAACACATCAATTGGGAATAAATGTGCCACCTTCCTGTTAGAGGCTTCTAGTGTTTGTTTTGAGAGATGGAACAGATTCCAACTCTGATACTTCTGCCTGGATCAGGAAGTTCAGGCTTTTCTCGCCAACTGAAAGCATTATAACATTCTGAAAATGTAGTTACCAGGAAGAAGAAAATGCAGTTTAGTTTTACTTTTTTGAAGCAGCTATGGGAAAGACAGAAAATCTGTTTTCTGACACTTGCTTATTTTGTGCCTTGTTCCCATTTCACTGGACAGAACCAAAGCATGACAGGAAGATGACTTCAGTCATCATCTGTGTGCAGCTCAGTGTATGTGCTTATAAGTGCATGCTGTGCAATACGCCTTGTGTGTTCTGCGCACAGCCCAGCAGGCACAGGATGAGCACTGGGGCTGCAGACGTTTTGTACAATACATAGGAGTAAGTTGTTGAGCATTTGCTTTGGTGTATGAGAGCAGCAGGAGCCTGCAGCAGGCCTGGCAGCCCTTGGAGGGTGAAGATCGGTCACTCTAATGCTTGGGGTCTGGAAGCTCTTTGTTTCCTTGGGTGAGAGCAGCTGTTGTGGGACTGGGAGAGGGAGGCAGGGTGGACCCAGTGACTTCCAGTGTGGAAAATCAGAATGTTAGAAAGAAAAGAAGGAAAACTTGAAAACAAATTTGTTAATATATATATATATATATATATATATTGCCTGCCCACATCATAGGTTCCATTTGTTTGAGTGGAAGCACAACAGGAGCAGAGCAGCGGTACCCATTAGCTGAGTGAGATGGTTCTTTTGACAAGGGAGGTCTTCAGCTTAGAGAAAATAAGTATTTTAAAAAGGGGGAGGAAAAAAACCATGAGATCACAAAGGTGCTCAGCAGCTGGAGAGTGTAGGGGCAAAACAGGTAAAAGCAGCAGCGTGCAAACAGCCCCAGCAAGAACTTGCACAAATTTGTGTGAAACAGCTTTGAAACCAAAGCACGGGGTGTGCAGCCATGGAGGACACAGCACTGAACACATCTTCCTGGCTCTGCTGGGAGGGGCATTGCCACGCTGAGACAGGGTGGAGGACACAGCATCTCTGGGATAGATGTAACAGTGTGCGAAACGATAACACTGTTGGTTGGTTCTGTGTGCATCTGATGCAGGAATTGAGTTTGGACTCTTTCTTCCAGAGCATTGAAGTTGGTAGGAGTCGCTCTCAAGGAGGAAGCGGGCTTTGTTATGCACCTCAGCCTGGTCTGTTGTGTTTTCTTGAATAGCTCGAGATTTTTGAAAAGAGAAGATAACACACGAGGATCTGTACAGGCCATGACCTTCCCTGTCAGAGCACTGCTAGCACTCAGTGTATAGAGAAGTACCAATAATTTGTAGCTCTGAAAACAGCAAGCTGAAGAAAACAATTTGCACAAATAATGAGGTACTGTATGGTATCTGCCTATGTGATAATAGTAATTATTAGTAGTAACTATTAACAGAAATCATGGTAAAGGCAGGAAGTAGCACTCATTCCTCTGACTCAGCCGCCAGGCACTTCTGAAGCCTCCAGCATCCCCCGAAGCGTTGCTGAATGGCAGTGCTTTTTGCAGGAAGCCTGACTGCACTGCCAGCCTTGAGTCGGAGGCACCGTCCCCTTGAATTCCTGCCTAAAGATGTTGTACAAAAGGGGTTGGGATCCATCCTCTGCTTTCTTTGTGCGTCTGGGAACGGCGAGCTGCTCTCTGCAGAGCCACTGCTTCAGGTACGCTGGAATCCCATCTACTGAAATCTGTTGTGGGGAAAAAGTGCGAGCAGGGAACGCTTCCCTTGTTGGTTCTCTCAGTAAGGAGTTTCTTCCTGCCCCCATCTGATGGGTCAGTGCTGGGCCCCCGCAGCCAGCAGTGAGCCTTAAGCCCCGCAGTGGCCGAGAGGCAGCTGTGCTTTGTGCAGCAAGGAGCTCTTAATGGTGCGTGGTGCGCTGTGACGTGACGGGGTGTTCAGCAGAGGCCGTCCTTCAGTCAGCAGGGAAGGAGCTGCACCGTGCGCTGGGTTGAGCAACGGTCCGAGTGTGTGCTGGTGCTTCTTGAGCTCTGTGGGGTAAGTGGCAGAGGGACTGGCCTTTTAGAAGGGAGCTAGAATCAGAATCATAGAATGCCTTGCGTTGGAAGGGACCCCAGGGCTCATCAAGTTCCAAACCCCTGCTGCAGGCAGAGCCACCAACCTCCCGGGTTATGGGGTAGCAGAAATGTTAAGGAAACAAGGTGTGCAATTAGCAGAAAACGGGGGGGGAAATGGAAGGGAAGGATTTGAGTTACCAACAAAAAGTGGAGCAGCAGGCTTTGGGCTGACCTTGGAGCTCTGTTCTTCCCCTGGGGTGGGCAGATCCTGGGCAGGAGGCAAACAGAGGGAACACGTGGGGAAGTTCTGCCTGTGTGTCACAGGGGTGGGGGCATCACTGCCAGTCCTGCACGGCACTGCAAACACCACGTTCTGCCCTCTGTAAGAGGGTTTGACACACTGGTGTTTTGTCCACGCACAGAAAACTCTGAAGGCTTCAGTGTGTTCCTATTGTTGGAGCTCCCGTTCCTCACAGATGAGCACAGTTTGCTTTTTGGCCCCAGATGACATTTTTCCATCTTTTCCCTCACTATTGCAGCTGTAAATTTGTTAGGAGGGTGGAATTTAAAAGCTGTCAGGAGAGAGGAAAAGATGCAGCATCATTTGCAGTATTTGTGGTCGGATTCCTTGAGCCATTAATAATGGAAATGTTTGTCATAATGCTACCTTTGCTATAAGGAAACCTAATTACTATGGGTGCCATTGGTATCAGAGTGGAATGAGGGGTGTTGGGATGTGCTGTCATTAAAGGGAACGCAGGAAATTCAGAGTGTGAATGAACCATTGAAATGTTGAGCAATGTGGTGAAAGGTAAAAGTATCAAAATGCCACGCAAACAAAGTGAAAATCCTGCTGTAAGGATGTGGTTTTGCATTTACCTTAATGCCATGGGTGGTGCCATTGCAAGGAACCATGCCTGTTTCCAGAACTTCATGTGGTTACGTGATTGCTTGTTTTCTTGATATCTGTTTGTAACTTTTGTTTTGAAATCAATTATATCCCAGTACTGCTTCTTAATTACCAAATTTACCTTTAAATGTTACCACATGTTAGTGTTACGTGAGAGCAGGTATTGATCTGGTATTTCCGCCAACCGCAGAACAGTTTGTAGAATCAAAATAGGAGGAAGACCAGGAGTGAGAATAAAACAGCATTTTTCATTAATTTCATTGAAAATTCAGTGACATTTATGTTGATGAAAATTAATGTTCTTGCATGTTCAGAATTATGCCTTCCACGGGCACCAGAAGCATTTTGGTGACAAATGGACATCAGGGTTGGAATATATGGAAACGCTTCGGCGCAATGGAAGCGAAGTGCCTGCAGGCTGTGAGTGCACTTCTGGGGGCAGAGCGCTCAGGACTGGGCAGAGCTGCTCAGTCCACGTGGATTCTTCCTGATCTGAGCGCTCTTTACAATCGGGAAATTAATGCACAATCGTTATCAAACTGTAAGTGTGCGTATATGCACATGTGCTTCTTCCTTAAGGTTAAGGAAGTAGAAGCCCTCAGCTCACACAGAGCCGCCTGGCCGCATGCGGTTGTGTTCCGTCCCGGCTCAGTGCCGCGTGTGCAGCCGTGAGCCAAGCGGGGCTCCTCTGGTTCTCCTCTTAAACGCTGTGTAGATGGTGAGTGCTGGCTGCCTCCGTTTTGTCAGCGTGGGATGAGCTGCGCGGCTCTCAGTGATCGCAGCAGCAGCGATGTGGAGCTCGTGATGCTGCCCTGAGGGCTGCATGGGCGGCGGCAGCTCCTGGCAGTGCTGCATTGCTTTCCCTGCAGTGTGGACCCTCCCTGTGTTTTTTCTGGGGTCCTCTGCGCATTTCTTGTATGCTTCCTCTCAAAATAAAGGAGGAATATGCTTGAAGCATCAGTTATTTGGCTTCTTAGCGCCCTTTGGTAGGACGCAGCCTACAAAGTTTTGAGGGTTTTTTGGTGTTCTTCAAAATAGCAAATCAAAAGCTGCTTTTTTTCTGCATGAAAATGTGGGGTTGCATTCTGTTCCACTTAATTCCCACAGGAGGGATTGGAATGGCAGAACAGATCTCAATTATGGACTGGAACAGCTTTGTGACTTTATTGTGCTGTGTTTAATGTTAGCTGAGATAGTGATGTATTTAAAGACAAATAATCCCATGGACTTAATATTTAGAATCTGTGGGCACGCAGATGAAGTTTGGGAACCTTCTGTAACATGCAGGAGTGTTGTGCTCCTCCCACGTGCCCATCTGTTCGTGCTGGATGGGAGCAGTGTGTAAGCAGTAGTATATACACACTGCATGCGGAGAGGATGACAGAATGTGCCTTGGATAAAAGCTTTTCCTCTAGAATGTGGGAAGAAGGACATCAAATCCTGTGGGTTTTTCCCTCAGATCCAGGGTACCCGCTGAGCTGTTTGGCCCCAAACCTCCATCCATCCCATGACGTCCCAGCACTGCAGCAGAGCCGCTGTGCAGCAGTTTGGATCCTGCAGCAGTGAGTGTGGGGCACAGTGCTGCCCGTGGGCGACATGCAGAGCTGTAACTGCTGCTCTGTGGGTGCCCAAAAACGTACTGACAAGTGCACCTGCCAGTGATGGCAGCCAGCACAGGTCTGATACACTGCAGTGGGTCATGGCCACGTGTGTGTGGGAAATCCCTGAGTAACCTCAGTTACACGTGAAAATTGGCTCCTGCAGTGCCCTCGTTTTGGTAGTTACACCACATTTGGATTGGTTATGATAAAACCTCTGCTGTTTTGACTACAGACTGCACATGGGGACTGGTGGCATGGCAGCGATTATTGCGTGGGTGTGCTCTGCGTCTTTGCTTCCTCTGCCATATAGAATGTATTTCAACTGCTCGTCCTGCAGAGCTCTCATTCAGTCACAGTGCGTGTAGCTCTTATTTATACCCAAATCTGCACTGAGAGACTGTAAGAGCTGCAAAACCGTGGAGTGAGAGCAAAAAGAGTGGATTCAATCCTTCTATACCGGGTATTGCACCACTCTTGATTTCTCATCTCTTCCCTTCCAAGCAGAGGTTCTGGTGCAGAGCAGAGGTTTGCGGTGTCCGTGCCCTGCTCTGTCAGAACCACACGTTGTTATGCAGTGGTTCTGACGTGGCCATGTGTACGTTTGGGGCAGACCCCCATCCTGGTGTGAGGCAGCAGCCTGGGTCTGCAGTGTAGCCGCTGCTCTGAGATGGGAGGTCTGCAGGGTGCAGAGGGCACGGGAACTGTTGAACTTACATGGGAAGTTTTATGTGCTTAAAAATGATCGCGCTTTGAATCGGCTCCTGGGTGCTGGGATTGATGATTTAAAAAGGGAAAAAAAAAAAAAAGAGTGAAGAGTTTACAAAGTTGAGATCCATACCTTCCCAGTCAGGGGAGGCCGTGCTGTGCTTCTGTGCATCCACGGGCTGCTGGGCTCTTCCAGAGCACAGCTTCCTTGAAACTTGGCAAAAAATCTTTGCATGAGAAGAATGAAGGGTCAACAAATCACAGTCCTGTCAGACTGATGGGTGCTACCTGAGCACTATTTTCTTAGGGAAAAATCTGAGTGTAACTGATACAAAGGATTACACCGATCTCTTAGTTTCAACAGCAGTGCCCCCTATTGAAAAGCTGAACTTGAGGGATGTGCCGCAGTGCAGCTTGGGCCTGTTGGATGAGTGGCCTAATGAAGAAAAGCAAAGAAATTACAAAACATGGAAGTGAAGAACTTAGGGCTGACCAAAGCTTAGTGCAGGGAAAGAGTGATGGGAGAGGGAGCAGCTCTGCTGGCTGTCAGTCCTGCAGGTGGGCTGAGCTCCGCAGGGCTGCGTGGCAGGGATGGAGCTGCAAGTGATGGCAGCTGTGCTTTTCTCGTGAGAAGTATAAAAGCATTTCAGTATGCGGTCAAATGCATTCGAATAATTTGTACTTATGGCAATGTGTAGAGTACAAAATACTTACAGTTTCTAGGGTTGCAAAAATCTGTAGTGTTAATTCTGGAGAGGATGTTTACATTTTCCGATTTCGATTCTTCTTCCATTTATATTTAGCTAATTGTGCCCTGGGGAGGATATCTGCAATTTGGTAACACAGGATAACGAAGGGCTGTAGAACCTTGCAGAGAAGGGGATTTCTCATTCATTATGTGGCTGTCTGGGAGTTGCTGAGCTGCGGCCTGGGGCTGCGATTGAGCACCTGGAGGAGGCACACAGCAGCCCTGGCAGCACAGCTGGGAGCAGTTCGGCTGTGGGGCTGGAAGGGTGGATCCTGGCCGTGTCCCTGCCTAACCTCGTGGAAGGGGGTCTGCCTGGAGGGCCCTCCTGCAGTGTTGGCTGGGCTCTGGTCCTGGGCACGGGTAAGCAAACCTTTCTTTAACTGGATTGTGGCTGTTGCCCTTTTTTTGGTAACTCAGCACTGGTTCTGTGCCATCGCCTTTCCCTTCGGGGGTAGAGAAGTAGCTGAGGACACGATAGCACCTGGTGCTTGTGTTTTACAGATGTGGTGTTTGCCACATCTCACAGCATGCGGTGGATGCAGGCCTTCCTTGGGAGTTTGAATCCTTTCTGAAATAGGAAGTAACGCTTTGTGCAAAGCACAGGATCACTGCGCTGGGAACATCCTTACTTTCTGTACAGCTGTTTCCCCTATTTGCCAAGATAGCGATACATACATATTTTTTTCCAGCAGTGTTCAAACACTTGTGTTGCTCCTTGAAGACATTTCTCAGTAGCAGTTTGTGGTAAACTGGGGCAGTCCCACTGGTTCTTTAATACTGCCCTTTTTGGTTAGGTTCCCCGCTTCAGACAGAAACAGGATTTCTCTGCTTACAGTGAACTTCCCATTCTCTCTCACTCCCTCCTTGCCCACTCAGTTGTTCTCCATGTTTCTGGTGTCACTGCCACTGAAGCAGCACGACCCTGCAGTGCAGTAATGAAAGCTGTGCACCTGGTCGGTGTGGGGGGAAGCCCTGGCAGTCAGCAGTTCTGTGGTGTGGGAGATGGGCTGAGCAGCTGTTCCGTGTGTCTGCCCGAGCTCTGCACAGCCCGTACCCACACGGGGCAGTAACGACCTCCTGGTTGTGACTTTGGTCCTGTCCTGTGCCTTCGCAAAGGTCACAGGTAGATGCAAAGGTTTCCTTTGCGATGTGCTGTTGCCGTCGTTGTATTGGGTGCCTCAAGGAGAGCCTCCCAGCTTGTCCAGGGGACTCCACGAATTCCCATTCAGCTGAGTAGAAAATAAATCTTTTTGATTAATTCATACCTTGTGTTGCCTTTTGAGCTTAAACTGAGCTTCATCTTTGACTGCAGGCTACAGCTCAGAGAGTGAACAACTGTGTGTGAGACAAAAGAAACGTGATGTGTGTACATAGAGCAAAAAATACAGATACTGAAGACACATATCTGTGTATTTGGTCATTGCAGTCTCTTCTAACCCATATGATTCTGTGATTCCTCTCTACGAGGAAAACGTTGGAAGACCTCAGGAGATGTGTAACAAAACTGAGGGTGATGTATGGTGGTAATCGAGGTGTTGTTCGTTGGGTGGTGGTGTAGTTGGCAAACATCTGAAAAGGCAGTGGAAAAGAAGAGAATTGATGTTAATTTACCAGCCAGTG
Organism: Meleagris gallopavo; assembly: GCF_905368555.1. NCBI lineage: Eukaryota > Metazoa > Chordata > Aves > Galliformes > Phasianidae > Meleagris > Meleagris gallopavo. The sequence continues at coordinate 34,334,251 of NC_139411.1, forward strand.
TTAGGATGAGGGAAAGCAGCCTGAAACTTGGAGCAGAAATGGGAGCTGGAGGAGTGCTGTGCACATTCAGAATCAGTAAATATAGTTTTAACGAGGTATTTATTGGTGAGCCTAAAAATGTGGTGGGTCACACTTACCCAGTAGCTGTATTTCTTGTACAGCTGCCTGCCTTCTCGTTATGTTCACTTGGATTGCTCACTACCTGAGCTTGTCAAAGTCAAACTGCAATTTAGAGATGCGTTCCCTATCTGCTGGGCCATTAACTGCTCTTCCTGCTCTTTGCTTGGGATCCTGTCCTGCTCCACTGCTGTGCTCCTGCTCTGAGGGATGCAATGTAGGTGGGTCTCTATGCTTTTTCTCCTCTGAAAGTTAATGTTGCATGGAAGCTTTTGGGTGTTATATTTCTCGGTCTTGGGCTCTGAAATTTTGCTGCAAATTTTCTTTTTCATCACGGAAGAAATGCTTTAGGGGCATCAAAGCTGCGTGAAGCTATTAAAGAGCAGGAAGAAACACTTCAGATTTCCACCTGCAGCTGCAGAGACAGAATGTACCAGAGAACAGCAAGGTGGAGCGCTGGAAAATGCAGTCCACTAATTGGGCTTATTTTCTTTATAGCCTTACACTTGAAACTTCGGAGGACAAGGCCAGCATTTTGTCTCGCAGCACTTCAGCAGTCCACGGCTTGGCAGGGCTGCCCAGCAGCCAGGAGTGCTGCAGGAGTTGTGGGTTTTCAGGCAGCCCCAGTCTGGAGGGGATCCTGCAGCCGGGATCCCCGGGGTGGTGGAACAGAACTGCCTCTGTTGGAGGATGAGGTTTGGATTATTGAATGCCCCCGACATGAGATGCTGCCTCTGCTGAAGGCAGTTTGGAGTGGGCTGCTTTCGCAGTGAGTGTAAGCAGGCAGGAGTGCCAGGAACGGGTAAACAGCGGCACAGCAGGGGAGGGGGCTTCGCTTCTGGTTCCTTTTGGAGCACATACGAAAGCCCTGGGAGGGTTTTTTCCCCCAAAATAACAAACTTAAATATCTGTAATGAGTTATGCCATTTGCTTTGCCTTTAGATTCTCATTCCTTACCTGTAAGCAATGCAAAATACAAGATTCTGAAAAGATCACCTGTGGTTGTTGCAGTGCTCTCTTGTGAGAGGAAACCTGGCCCAGAGCGAGGTGTTCGGAGATGCTGTTGAAGGAGCTTGAAATGCTGTTTAATTTTTCTCTTGCTTTGGAGAATTCTTTAATCTCACTTCACGACTGCAGGTGTGCAACTCTTAACCTTGGATCTGTGGGAATATGCTCGGTTTATCTGAAATTTCAGCAGGTTTTAAAATAGTGATACTTCTTGGTTCTAAAAGAGATACTAATAAAATCTATGCTAAAGTGGCGTGTATCTGCTTAGCAATACCTGGTGCTCAAGTGCCAAGAATCACAGAATCGCGGAGTTACCGGGGTCGGAAAAGACCTCCAAGCTCATCCCGTCCAGCCCCCCACCCAGCAGCGGTGTTTCCCCCTACCCCCATCCCTCAGTACGACGCCCAATGCTGTCGGTGCGGGGCTGCGGGTGCCGCACGGAGCGCCAGGGGGCACCGCAACACCGGGCTGCCGCGGGCCTTTCGTTCGCCTTCACCGCTAACGGGTGAGGAGCGGTTCTGGGGGTCGATGGGCGTCGCTACAGCTCGAGAAGATCCTGCGGGGACCAAACGGCCGTCCGGGGCCGGGAGCGGTTCCGTGCAGCGTTCGGGGCTGGTCCGCGCACGGAAGTGCCGTTCGCTCGCTGCGCGCTCCCGGCTCCGGTCGGTGCCGCGGGTCGGCGCTGCGCTCCGGGGCGCGCGGCCAGCAGAGCGGCCCGGCCCGACCGCTGCGGCCACGCCCACACGGCGCGCGCGTGTCCGGGCGCAGCGCCCCCTGCCCGCCCAGCGCGCCCGCCGGAGGCCGCCCGGCCCCGCCCCGCGCACGTGCGCGCGGCCCCGCCCCGTCCCGCCGAGCGGGGGGCGCCGGGTGCCCGCGGCGCGGAGGCGGTGCCGTGACGTCAGCGCTCCGCTCCGCCGCTCCGCCGCCGCGGGCGCCCGCACCGTGAGGTCATCGCGCGGCGCGGCCCCGCCGGGAGGGGAGGAGCGGCGGCGGCGGCAGCATGGCGGAGGCGGAGGCGCCGCGGGTGGGCGCGTGGCTGCCGGTGCTGGTGGAGCAGGTGGTGAACGACACGCTGGTGGTGACGCTGCGCTGCGGAGAGCGTCGCTTCGCCGGCGTGCTGCTGGACTGCAGCAAGAAGTACGGCGGGACGGGGGGGCGGGACGGGGAGCCCCGCCGCCGGTGCGCGGCGGGAACAAAGCGGCGTGGGGTCCCGGGGCCGCCGTCCCGCCACGTGCTGCCGGCCGCGGCCTGCGGGGGTGCGGGGCGTCGGCGCGAGACCCCACCTGAGTCCTCCCGCCCCCCCCCGGCCGCGGGCACCGCACCCGGTGAGCCTCGCGGGGCCGGGCCGGCCGGGTGCCCGCGCCGTACGGCGTCCCGTCCCGCCCCGCGCCCGCCCGCCGGGGGTGCGGCGGGCACGGAAGGACGTCGGTAGGGTTGGGTTCCGCCGCTGCGCAGGACGGCTGCCCCGCGCCCCCCCGCCCCGCTCCGTGCCGCCGCCCGGCGGAGGTGACCCCGAGCCGCCCTGCAGGCCGCGCCGCGCCGCCACGCGCGTTCCCGCGGCGCCGGTCGGGGGAGCCGCACTCGTGGGGGAGCGGCGGTGCGTTCGGCTGCCGTCGGCGCCTTTGCTGACGGTACCGATTTTGTTGCAGCCGATCCCTGATGGGTCGCTATTAATTATGTACGAGCGTAAATGGAAGGACGGTGTTTCCCGCTCCGAGGGTGGAGGGAACCCACCCCACGTGGCTGTGTGCGCCCCGAGCTGGGGGGATGGATGGATGGGATGGGGTGGGATGGGATGGGAGCCCGGCCCGGCAGTGTCCGCAGTGCACGGTGCCCGCAGCCCGCAGCCCCCGCACAGAGTTGGCTGTTGTGGGCAGAGCCAGCAGCGGACACCTGGGCCCGGTGTGAGCAGCAGGCTGTGAGAAGGCCAGCGCGGTTTGTGCTTCTCTTTGCAGTAACTGCCAGCTGCTGCGGGGAAGCAGCGGTGGGTTCCTGCAGGGCGGTGTTCTGGGACGGCCAAATGCAATGGTTTTATGGCCTGAAATAACCAAAATTTATAGGCAGAGCTCTGGAGATGGTACCACTTCCCGTTGTCCTATGAACAATGCTGACATCTCTGGCTGCACAAAGTGTGCTCGCTCCCTTGGCTGTTATTTGAGAGGCACCTGCCCTCTCATTTGTCTCCTTGAGGACGAGCCCGAGCTCTCAGGACAAGAACACATTCCCGGTCACACATGCAGCTCCCCGTGACACCGACCACACAGCACAGCACGCTCTGCTCCCCGGCCTTTGGTAAACTCTTTCCTTAGCATCTGGGCACCTCAGTTAATCTTTTATTTCAGCGGGAGAGGAGCAGTGACCTGGTACTGGAATCGGATTGATTCCTCCTTGCTTTCTTTATGTAAGCTTTGGTTTTAAACTTTGGAGTCTTCATGGAAGTCAGGTGAGAGAGCTGGTCTGCGAGTGAGTGAAGGGGAGCGAAGCTGGGGCTCAGAGCGTCACCCCTTCCCATCCCCTGTGGCAGCCCCTCAGAGTGGTCGGAGCCTTCTTGTACCACCCTGAGGTGTTCCCTGGCAGCTGGAAGGGGAGCAGTGCCCGTCAGCGCCCGTGGGGCTGCAGTCTCTGGCTGCATCTGCTGCCTGGTCTGTGGCTGCTCCGCATTGCTGGGGCTTTTAGTGACTCATTCATACCTCATTTCAGAAATGGTAAAGAAGCAGAAACGCTTGAGGATCCCCACAGAAGGATCTCTGGAAAGTCAGGATAGCGAGTGATGCCCATTCTGGTGCCGTGTTTAGGGGTGGATATTTGCTGAAGTGCTGTGTTGGCATAATATTGCCAAGTGTCAGGCCATAGCCAGGGATTCTGGTGCCAGAAATGAGGCGCAGTTCTGAGCTTTGGTGCTTTTGGAGGAATTCCTGATGGCAGTACCTATGCAAGGTATGGCACCTGTGCTTGGATGGCATATGCTGAAAGGAGGCAGTGACCAGCGGTTGCTGCCCTTACCTTGCTCTCCTGAAGCAGTGCTGTATTCATTGTAACAAATAGTCACATATGCAAAGACACGACAAGGAGCAGAACTGCACCAGTGAGCCCATGGCTGGGAAGCGTGAGATGCACAGCAAAGCCAGGTGCTGCGGGTTTGGGTGGGAAGCTGAAAGCCGGGTGTGTGGGCACAGTGTGGGCAGGGGCTCTGGTGGCTCCTTTAGGGCTGCACTGCACGTATGGAGCACTGCTATGCCTCTACCAGCCTGTTCCCAGAGCGTGCTGCTTTGCCTGCTGGAACTTACAGCTCGGTGCAGAACCTCTCTGTGCAAACAGTGCGTGGAAAGAGATGCTCTTCTCCGTGCCTTCTCTGGCATAGGAGTAGGACACCTTTTCTAAATTTTGAAACGATTACTTCTTTCGCTGTAGAAATGGTTGCCTTGTCTTAAAAGGGAAAAATACCGCATTATTGGGACGTGGAAGCTTTTTTGGTGCGCTTTTTTGTTTTTGTGGAACTAGCGCGTTAGCTGCGCAGCCATCCAGAGGCGCCCCTTCCACCACCCTGACCTCTGCCTCCATCTCTCACCCCGCTTCAGGTCCGGGCTGTTCTGCCTGCCGTCCTCCTTCCCGAAGCCCGAGGACCCTCCCGCTGCTGCCTGCGCCGTTCCCGCTGATCCCACGCGTGGTGAGCCGCAGCCGCAGCCCGGGGACGACCAGGTGCCGCCGCTGCTGCCCGCGCCGCCCGGCGTTCCGCCGCCGTACCCGCCCTACTTCGAGGGAGCGCCGTTCCCGCGCCCGCTGTGGCTGCGGCACACCTACAGCCAGTGGGTTCCGCAGCCACCGCCGCGGGCCATCAAGAGGACGCGGCGGCGTTTGTCGCGGAACAGAGACCCGGGACGGCTGATCATGAGCACCATCAGGCTGCGGCCCAGGCAGGTGCTCTGCGAGAAGTGTAAGAATACCCTGAACCCCGAGGACGAGAACGCGGCGGGGCAGAACGCTAAAACGAGGAGGAAGCTGAGTGTTCAGGACAAGGAACAGAAAAAACACAGCGACTCTGAGTGCCTGGAGAAAAGGAACAAAAGAGAGAAGAGAGAGGATGACAAGTTTGCCGGGGAGCTGGTGCATCGAACGCCAGTTATTAAAATATCCTACAGCACGCCGCAAGGGAAAGGCGAGGTGGTGAAGATCCCTTCCCGGGTGCACGGATCAGTGAAACCATTCTGTCCTGAACGGCTGCTGCAGAACGGAGAGGAGGACCGGGAGGAGGTCGGAGATGCTGAGCAATGTCAAGAAAGCAAGGGCTTCACGGACAAGGCAGCGGGCAGCCAGCTCGCTTCCATCCCCAAACTGAAGCTGACGCGGCCGGTGCATCCCAGTGCTGATGTCCCGCCTCCAAAGATACGGCTGAAGCCCCATCGCATCAACGACGGCCAGAGCGTTTCTATCTATAAGGCAGAACTTATCGATGAGATAAACGTCCTTCAGAACAGCAGGGAGACGAATCCCGGTGCGTTTTACACCAATGAATCGACAGACAGAGGTTTGGCTGAGATCTCTTCGGGGAGTTCGGGTGAAGATGATGACTTTAAAAGGTTTCCCCGAGGTAAAGACGGACACGAAAACTTGGCTTTCCTTATGAATTACCGGAAGAGAAAAGCGGATTCTTCTAGTTTGTCAGTGTGTAGTAATGACAGTCTAGACGAATCCAAGTCTTCTAGTTCGGAGGTAACATCACCAGAAATGTGTGACTTTTTACCTGGTGATGATGCATCTGTCTCTTCATCTTCAAAAGATGAGCGTAAAATTGTGCCGCCCTTGACAGTTAGGCTGCATACCCAAAGCGTGTCTAAATGTGTCACTGAAGACGGAAGGACTGTAGCAGTGGGGGATATTGTTTGGGGTAAAATTCATGGATTTCCGTGGTGGCCGGCACGCGTTCTTGACATAAACCTTAGCCAGAAGGAAAATGGGGAACCTTCATGGCGAGAAGCCAAAGTTTCGTGGTTTGGTTCTCCAACGACTTCATTCTTATCTGTTTCAAAACTTTCTCCTTTCTCTGAATTTTTCAAACTGAGATTTAATCGCAAGAAGAAGGGGATGTATCGGAAAGCTATCACAGAGGCTGCGAAGGCGGTGGAGCATCTGACTCCAGAAATAAGAGATCTCTTAACGCAGTTTGAAACATAACTGTGCCACCAGTATCAGGTGAGTGCTTGCTGGGACAGTGCGTCCTTCGGAGAAGCTTCCATGTCTTTTTTTAACCAACATTCCACTGTTTGCATTTCTTTTTCTTAAGAACTGATCTCAGCAGTTCTTAGACTTAAATGCCTGGGTGTGAGTAGGTGGTGGTAATTTCAGAGGTGATAAGAGCTGTTAGCTCCACAGCTATGGGAGGACTATGGGATCGATGCCCAAATCCCAGAGGGGAGCACAAAGCAGCTGACCCCTTCAGGAAGCCAGCAGTGCTTGCTCAGAGAGCTGATACAGTTGCAGTGGGATGGGAGAGTCGTTTGCAGCTGGGATGTGGGAGTATTGGTGGTAACCCAGTTGAGACAGATCTAATCCTGTCAGGCTGAAGGGTCAGCGGCCCCAGGCTGTTTTCTGCACTAAGACTCTTCCTGGAGTTGAGGTTGTACTTATCACGCCTAGGAGCTGATACTAAGCGGTTACCCACAAGAATTAGATGCTTTTGAAGGTCCTTTCTTCCCCTGCAGTTCCTGAAACCCCTGCACTGTTTATTTCTTATGATGGCAGTTTCTTTATGACTATTGAAAACGATGCTACTAAAAACTGGCTGCTGGGGATCCGTATTTCACAGCGCCCCTGGCTTGGCTTGTTGCAGCGTTGGCGCATTGCTGCAGGCCAGTCAGGATCACCAACTGCTATTCTTTTGGTCTTCACCTGCAACCTCTTGGAGGGCATAAAATTGGGAACACGAAAATGAGAACTAATTCTTTTTGATGCCTCTGTATTGTACTTCTGCTGGTTGCAAGTGTGGAGGTGGGTAGGTCTCCCCTCACACCAAGCAGTCAAAACTTTGTCCCTGATGAAGATGCAGTAGCTGTAAGTGCTGGGCGTGCTGTGACTGGGAACGGGATGGCTGTGTGCAACACTGCTGCTGCCTGCTGCACTGCCCGCAGTGAAATCCATGGGCAAAATTCCATCAACTTGAGTAAGATTTAGAACTGTTTCACAACCTTCCAGTCGTAGTTTCCTAGGTGGGACTTCATCTGTGATACTATTAAACAAGGGATGGATTAGTTTCTAATCTGAAAACCATTACTTATCATTAGGAAGAATCTTGTTGTCAAATATATGCCTCTTATGTAGTGTCCTGCGGTGGATTTTTACCGGTTCATTGTGTTGTTCTGTAAGCTTTTCCCCGAGTTTTCTTTCTCATGCCAGAAGGACTGTTTGTGTGCATGAGCGAGTGCTGCTCCTGCTGCAGGCTGCTCACTGTTCTATACCTCAGCAATTGCAATGCAGCGGGACTGTGATGGGTAGTGCTCCTATAGTGCTGGGGCAAAAAAGGTCTTTTGTACCCTTTGCTGTGGGGCTTCACCATTTGCTGGAGAGTGACGAACTTGCTTGAATTGAGTTATTCTATCTCAACAAGGCTGGTTGGAGTGCATACTGAGATTGTGGCATGTTCATCTCGTGGGCTCAGGGTTCACGGAATCAACAAGGTTGGAAAAGACCTTCACGATCATCCAGTCCAACCATCAGTTCTGGACAACTGGACAGTCAGTCAAGAAAGAATATGTAATGGCAGCAGCAGCATTTAAGCTTCGGCCTTGATCTTGCTGCTTAATTGTGGCTAAAAGCTTTATTATATTGAGAGTGTTCGGATTGGACCCAAATTTGTTACTAGCTAGATCTGGAGCATAAATAGCCCTAATGCTCAGAAGGTGTCTTATGGTGAATAATGGCCAGAATCCACGGCTCCTGGTTAAACCAATCTGGGGCCATGTGGATGCTGTTGCCTGCATAATACTGTGAGCTCTGCTGTTCTGTAGGCACAGAGCAGAGAGGATGGAGCAGGTCTGTAAACTGAGGGGAAAGAGAAGATGATGAGAACAATGAGAAAATGATGCGATGACCATGGCTACACCATACCCTTCCTTCCCTGCGAGTTCTTTGGCCAAGCCTCCCCACGTACATGCAAATGCATAGAGGCATTTACCATGTACTGCTGTTGTGTTGGTGGTCAGCTGGCTTTCTGAGGTTGGTTTTCTGCCTTACTTGTGTCTGAGGTGAGCTGCCTGCATGATGATTTGACAAACAACTGCATTTACTCAGAAGAAAACGAGAAAAGCAGAACAAAACAACTTCCTGTGTTCCACGTGTGCCATGTTTGCTCAGATTCCCTGCCAAACCCACGTGCTGGGGCTTTGATACGTCACTTGGATGTCAGCTCATTGGTTCTGAGCTTTGCCCTCTATCTGGTTCTCTTCCGCCAGGACTTTATTGCTTTCCTTGAGTGATCCTAGGGTAGCTCTGCAGCGTTTTCACCAGCTGCTAGTTGACTGTTCTTTCCTGAATGCTGTAACTTAACTTTTCTCTCATGTTTGCATTTCCTTAGTCCTAGGACTTGCACACTGACACCTGAGCTACAATTAAATGTCAGAAGGCTCTGGTCTTTGACAGGCAGCACAGCCTTGGATCAGTTACAGCTGTTTCCAGGAGCAGGCATGTGGCTGTAATACTGCACTTTGCAGCTGGAAAAGTCCACTGTGTTGTGACTTCTCCAGGAGCTGCTCAAGGGCCCCTTGCTGTGCTCAGGAGGTGCGTCCAGCATCTGCACTTTGCTCCTGACCGTCCCAGGCACTGCAGAGCTTTGGAGCTGCTGACACATTCTTTTGTGGATCTCTGCTGACATACGGTGCTGTTCTGTAAGTCACGGAGGGGAACTGCTGGAAAAAACATACAAACCATTCAAGTAATTTGTGAATGCATAAAAAACAGCAAGCAACTGGATTTAAAAAAAAAAAACCAACCTTTATTGGTTGGAGAAGCTGGTATGACAGTTTTGAGTGTTTATTATTTCTATCCTTATTCTTTTGCAAGGAGTGTACTTTATTAAAACCCTGTCACTGTCTATTAAGCCAAGGTTTCTGGAAGAACAGCAGGGAGGCTAGCAGCTCGTAAAAGCCACGTTGTAAGACACTTGGTTCAGAGTGTAGCCAGGAGAAAAACACACACTCAGCATGTTCTCAGGCCTTGTAGCTTCTGCTTTTGTAGCCTCTGTGCAGGGCTGCCACCAGCCTGGCACTGTGTGCGCTGCAGAGATGGCTCCTGCTTTGCACCTGAGTTTGTACTGGTGCCACAGCGCTGATGCTGGCTCTGCTCGCTCTGAGGCTGAAGGCCACTGTTAACAGCAGTGCCCGAAAGCAGTGACAGCACCAGCACATGAGCTGGCCTCACTGGCCTGGGCCTGCCCTGCTGGCTGTCGGGTCCCACGTTCCCTGGGGTTGGAGCCAACCCTTGGCCCAGCCCTTACTTGGGGTTGCTCCTACTGCAGAGCCAGGAAAAGTGGGTGCCCGGGACTGTGGAGGGCATTGGCTCTGTCTGTCCTTTGGAAAGCCCTTCAGTGCCCTCCGAAGTCCCAGCTGGGGGCAGGCTGTGTGCTCCCCAGCCTTCTGTGGGAGGACGGTTCAGGCTCAGGTCTGGCCCTGCAGCCCTGGGGCTTCTGCATCAGTCTGGGGGCAGGAGGCTGCTGGGAACAGGACCGCTGGTGTCCCGGAGCCTGGTCAGCCTGGGAGGAGGTGCCCCGTGGCAGCAGCTGGCGATGCTAGAAATACAGTGGGAACTTGTCTTTCGTGTACCAAAGTGGCTTCTGTGGAGAGCTGAGCTCTTGGTGATCAGAGCTATGGACTATAGCTTGGGGGAAAAAAATAAAAGCCAGAAGAAACTGAGGCTGAAATACGAAGTGGAAGAGACTGACCTCAGCACCTTCTGCCTGGAGTGATAACTGTGAGGCTTTTACAGACCTGATGGGAATTCTTGTGTTGTCCTCAGCCCAGTTCAGGTCTGGGATTTGTCTGCAGAGGTGGGGTGTGGTCAGAAAGGCTTTCTGGGGAGTGGTGAGGCTGCAGCTGGGTGCTGGGGATGCATTTCTCAACAGCCTCCACTGTGGGATGTGCCCAGGAGCCAGGCCTCGTGCTGTGGCACTGCAGCCTGACTGTGCACTCCGTAGCTGATGCTCTCCCGAGAACAGGAAGCTCTCTTGCACTGTTGCATTTGCTTTCTGCTCACTTTTTTGATAACATCGTATTTGGACTTCATATTTAGTCCTGCAGTTGCGTAAACTTCAAGTTCCTAGAGCTAAACAATTGCTTTTCTGTTATCTTTTGCAGTGATTAAAAAGCCAGCTTATCTCAGTTTGTTCATAGGCAGCTCTTCAATAGTAAAGTTCTTTACAAAAATGCTAGTAGACTTTCGTATAAGTCTCTATATGGAACAAGCTTACAGTACGTATATCCATTTTCTTTTCCAGCCTGGAATGTCCTTTATTCCCCCTTGCCCCCAGGCGTGCTGTCACTGTGATACCATTAAATGTTAAAAAGCTGCCTATTTGAGGATTATAGTTGTACTGCTATTAGCTAATAGACCCTCCGCATCCATCCATTCGGCCATTCGTCAACAAAGCAGCCTGCAACTACATACAGCAGAAATCAAAGCTTATTGCCTGCTTGCTATATATAGTAAGCTCTAATGTAAAATTTGGAACGTTGGGTGATGACTTCACCTTCAAAGATGTTCAGGGCTCCGTATGTGCATGCAGCCAGTGCTGCTTGCCAGCAGTTCATGAAGCAACATAAACCAGTCTTCTTTTTCCTTTCACTCCTTCTCTCTGCTCTACCAGTGGCACCAAAAAGGTTATATAACTGCATAGAAAGCTGTGATGATTGCTGTGGTAGATGTAGTTCTAAAAACACCTACCTGGTCACGTGGAATATTTCAGCCCAGAAGAGGAGTGCTCGAGATTTTTCTTGGCCTGGTTTCTGGATGGTTCAGTCAACTAAAACCAAGCATCCTGCTTAATTACTGCCTCTCAAAAGTCTTCCTTCAGACAGCTTGGAGTCAGCGTTGTGTACACTGACACAAAGTGGGAGAACAAGTCTGGAGCAGCCTGCACTGCATACCTCTGTGCCTGGTGCTGGGGACTGCAGCTGCACCTCTGGCGGCAGCCTGCTGATTGCCCTGCTTCTCATAGCGCTTGTGCGTTTGTGACCACTGCTGCTGCATTTGCAGACATCTGGACCTGAGTTTGTGCCACCTTTTGCCCCTTTGCCTCCGCTGCCCTAGGTGTACGGTTTGGAAATGCCAGTTGGCCGTATGTTGTGCTGTTTCTAACTGCATGCAGGCTGCACAGATGCCCAAGAAAAGAATGATCTGCTTATGTGAGCTGTAACTTCAGCTGCCAAAGGAGATTTGTGTAAACTGAAGGGCTCAGCAGCTCTCTTTGGGAGGACAGCAAGATCCTCTCCTGTGCGGTGGGGACCTTCGAGTGCCGTGGAAGTGGTGAGCTGAGGAGCAGCAGAGGGCTGGGAGGCCTCCTGCAGCCCTGCTCTGCTTTGAGAAGTGGAATTTCTGCCCTCTTTCCTAACCTGTATTTATTTACTCATTTGTTAAAGTTACACTGTAGTTGGCTTCCCTTTTTCCCAGGGAGCACGGCGAAGTAGGCAGATGGGATCTCAGGCTCAAGGATTGTGACTGGGCAGCGCCGTGGGTGAACTCCTTGCAGAGGTGGTCCTTCTGCCTCAGTTCATCCTCTGTCTGTTGCAGTTAGCCAGATGTTTGCAAAGTTTTGAGCACCTATAGAAAGACTGACTTGTGCCATGAAGGAACAGGAGATAATTGGAAATGGGAGTACGTTGTGTAGAGAAGGGTGCCAGTTCTTTTGGAGGAGAGGAGACTAAGGTATCTTCAATAGCCGTGCATCGTTAATATCTTGTGAAGGTGTTTGGCCCATGAGGCTGGGTGACACAGTGGGCTGGCAGAGGTCCTTCCCAGTTCAATGCTCAGGCATGAAAGGCAGGGAGTTGCTGGAAATAAAGCCTTAGACTTTGAACCTAAAAATTGATGTTATATATTGAAAAACATGCAAATGATGCAGGTCAACATGAATGAGAGCAGGTGTGTGGGCTGAGTAGCAGATTAGCCTGCTGCTGATTGTGTCCAAAATGAGCTATGCGTGTGGAGAAGGTGAGGGGTTCCCGCTCCTTCAGCTCTTGGCCTGCATCAGTGGGCAGAGGGCCGCAGTGGGATGGTTGTGAGCTGCCCTGCTCCTGAGCTTCTCCAAAGGAGCCCTCGAAGGCAGCTGGGTGCATGCCTGAAGCTCTGGGGCCTGGCCTCCTCCAGTCCTCGGCCCAAGCCCTCCCATGAGCGTGGCCCCGAGCAGCAGTGCCACAGAGGATGTCTGGGCGGCCTGCCCCGCTGTGAGCACAGGGCCTGCCGTGGGCCGGGGCCGGCACTGCTATTGTGGGGCTCGGCTCCTGCAGCAGGACGAGGCCAGGGAGCTCTGCTGTCCTGTGGAGCGTGGGCTCCCCGGGGCCATGCCCTGCACCCTGTGCTTCTGGGGAGGCAGCAGGCCGAGATCTGGGCGCTGGGGATGGAGAGAGACACTGTGCTCAGGGCCCCCACCTGCACAGTCAGGATAATGTCAATTCAAATTGGAATTAAATCAGAGACGAATCAGCTTTTTGCACTCTGCTGCAGCTATTAAACCTGTAGTTGTGAGAGGCCTTGTTTGATCCCAAACTGCATCTCTTTGATTGTGAATAATCTCTTGATTTCAGGAGAGCTTTCTTTTGTTGTACAGTTTAGCATAACTGCAGATCATACCCATGTCCTGAATCAGTCACTCTGTTACTCATACTTGTGTCAAGCTGCAGCAGTGTCCTGAACACAGCCCATAAGTGCTGCTCCATCATGAAGCTTATTTTAAACAGAAGCTCTGAAGTTTCCAGAGGCAAAGTGAGGGGCTATGAATGACAGTCACTGTGTTGCTGCTGCCAAATGCGTGTTGGCTCTGTGCAGCAGGTTGTTGAGGCAGGACTCCTGAGCTGGGCCAGCGCATGGAGCTTCATGACCCTGCTTGGCACCGTGCTTCTGCTGTGACACTTCTGTCCTCCAAGTGTTAGCATGAGATCACAGGGTGTATGCCTGGCCTGAGGGCTTGTTGCTACCTTCTCAACAATGGAATGCAGAGTTTCTCTTCAGACAAAATATTCTCCATCTATAATCTGTCTCTGAAGAGTCAGCTTCTTGCAAAACACGTTTGAGGGATATTCTACCAAGTCTGTAGACGTTGGAAGTTAATAAAAATGCACACAAGGTGATAGGACTTTGTTATGACACATCTCAATTTCTTAGGAGCAGGATAATTCTGATGAAAGCTGAAGGAGTTCATGGAATCTGATTGCAGCCCTCTGAAATACAGCTTTTGGGGCTGATGTTCATGGTGCATTAAATCACATCTTTGAAGTCTTAATTGAGAGTGCAATACTCACAATCCTTCTGGGTGATGAGGCTGTGCAAACTGGTGTCTCTTTTGGTTCCATGCCCACAGAGGAGGTATTGGTACATTTTCAGCTGTGGTGGAAATGTAATCATCTTTCTGTGTTTGGTGTTGGCATTCTTGGTTTAATTGTGTTCTGTACTTATAAGTCACAAATGTCAACTATGAGGGGCTTTTAAATGTCTTTGATTTTTTGCTTCCTAGCATTAATCCTGTTTGCCTGCGTGTCCTGTGGCTTTGACTTGGCCTCTCCAGTTGATTTGGCATGGACACGTGTTAGGACCGATCTGTTTTGAACTGTTTCAAACTGAATTCCTTTTGAAGTATGGTGCAGAGATGCTTTTGCAATTGAGAAGTGCAGATGTAGGTCCCTACGCCATTTTTTAAAAATTCATTTGTTCTAAGTTTCATTAAACTGCTTCACATCTCCTCTTCTGGCTTCTCCACATGGAGACAAATTGATGTGCCCTTTAAAGTTCGACTCATTAAACTGACTCACAGCACCAGGGCAAGTGCACCTGGCATGCAGATAAGGTACAGAAAGCTGTAGGTTTGGACTGTTCTCTTTGGTCTTTTTTTCCTGTGACAGGCCCATCGCTCTCCAGTAGATGTTCCTGTGGGAACCTGTGATCTGCCATTTGTAGTGGCTGATATTTAATGAGAGTGCCAAAGGGCCACAAGTCAAGTGTGAAGCAAACTTCATTACCATTTGGTATCTTCATCTTTTCTTCAGCATTTCTAACTGTATTCTTTAGCATTTCTGAATTTAAAAAGAGCATCTCACATACTCTCGTTGCCTAAATACTCTTCAGAAATGGTGCAGTGTGTTTGGTCACATCCAGCTGTCCAAGGGTGGCTGACAGGAGGGTGGTAGCACTGTCCTTCTGAGTCAGACACGGGTGACCTGAGGGATCTGCAGCACTGCTGTGGCATTGCATTCGCCTGGAACAAACAGCAGGAGCAGAAAGGGGGCTCCCATGGTGAGCGGGGCCGTGCGAGGGGAGGCAGGGCTAGCTCTTGCCTTTGGAGGTTGGGCTGCTGCACCTCTTTACTTAGAGCAGGATTTGTGTTCTGTGGCAGCAGTCGGTGACTTGAGCAGCTGCTGGTACTTGGAAAAGCTTCTGTAAGGCTTGCTGTCAAGAGGGAAATAATCCTATTTTATAGATTGTCTTTGAAAAGTAAAGGCAGAACTGAGCAGATGTTCTTTATGTGGTGCTCTGTGTAGGAACTTGTGGCAGATTAACCCACAGGACCCCACCCTGAGCAGGGGCTTAAAAGGCTTTAAGGCAGAGACTGAAGATTTTTATTACCTCTGGAACTCATATCATGTCTGTCTTGGAGAAAATTCCCACTCTTCCTTTAGATCTGTTAACTTGGCAGGTTTCTTCCAAAGCTGTTGCTGCTGTTTCTGCGTGCTGAGCAAGCTAGAAGCAGCAGAATGCCAGGCTATATTTAGCCAAAGTCCGGAGCGTGTGCCTCACAGCCAGTGTCGCTCAGTCTGTGCCTCTCACAGTAACCTCTCCTTCTTTCACTTTCTTCAAGGTAACAGAAGATAAGAGCACAGCTGTTCTCCTAGAATGTCACGAAGTCTGTACACATCCTGACATGCTCCCCGGGAGAAGCGGGAGGTTGCCATGCACGTGACAGGAGGACGGGTTTCCTTGTCAGCTTGCACTGCTTATCATCATCTGGGAGAGGTGACAGTCACTGGGACGTGGAGTTAGGAGGCTCTTCTGGTGTGAGGCTGGCAGGAAAGAAAAGGATTTCTTAATCTAGGATGAGAATTTGACAAGTCATACAGCAATGAACTAGGAGAACAGCAAAAAAACCACAACGTGGAATGTATTTATTACCTAAAAGTTAGCTATTCTTGATAAAATCCCAAAAATTATGCTGCTGCTTATTTTACTTACAGATTTCACACACTTCTAATTTTAAAGCTACCAAACATTTACTCCATTATGTACTCTGAGAAATGTAATTGGAGGAAGACATACAGAAGAATGAAATCATTGTAGTGTCTTAAATACAACAGACTCGGTTTTGTGTCTATTAAAACTTGGAAAATGTGCAACACGTATCAATGTGGCTGTCATTGCATATGTTAAAGCTTTTCAATGTGATTTGCTGCAGAGCTGAGAGCACTGATGTTTACAAGTACATGAACAAGTAGTCAGCGGGTAACTTGGATGGTTGTGTGTCCTAAGTGAGGGTACTGAAGTCACCCGAAGCCGTGGGCAGCACAGCTTTGGTCTGCTTGCACTACGTGTGTGGAGGTGAGTTGTTAGCCCGGTGGACCAACTGGAGGGTGAGCTAACTTGTGTGTCCACACCTTTAGTCAGCGACTGTGATATAAGGCCTCTTAAACACATGTGTTGGATAGAAGAGGTCCTCATTCTCACCCATTACCAGAAGTGACTGGCAGTCTTTAAGAAAAACAGAGAAAGCAAGCGGCCTATCCACCCTACAGGAGAAATGGTTTACAAACTGAAGTGACCTGTAATCAAACTTTTGAAACTATATCACTTAATTTCTTTTGGTCTGCAGTTGTCTAGGTTTTCCCTGGAAAAGGTCTAGGAATTTGATAATGTGTTGCTTCTGGTGCTCCGAGAAGAGTTCAGAGTTGCCCCTGCTAGGTTAATGTCATCTGCGTGTGCTGGAAGATTAACTTCTAGCTGAAGAACCATTGCACAGATTTTACTTCCTGTTTCTTCTTAATCTGTTGCAGCAAATACTGTGATGAACTGTTGTCAAATTCAAAGAACAAGTGGAAAGGAAAACATAGAAGCTTGTGTTTTCTTGATTTATGCTGGTTATAATGTGGTATTTTGAACGTCAGCAAGAGAGATCCGAACTTCCTCTTTCTGCCTAACAACAACAAAGTTTAACATGAAAAATCCAACACCAGAAAATCCCCTCTGCTCGGTCTTGATAAGAGCATTCAGTCAAAAGTGTTTCTCTTAAAACTGTTGAAAGGTTGTGGTAAACAAGCAAACTAAAATGTATTGCCAAAATAGGACATCTGTCTCCCAAGGGCAATTTTGGCTACCTCTGCAAACAAATAACTTTCCTGTTTTCCAGAAATAAATGTAAAAAAAGACAGCAGTGTATAGAGGAGGAATGTGTTGTTGCACCTTGTGTACAGCCTTTAAGAAGCAGTTGTTTACCTGGGCATCTGCTGTCCCCAGCTCCAAAGCAGCATGTGTAGCTGGCAAGATGCTGAGTGCCCCCACTCATGGGAAAAAACAGTTTGGCCTTTATCAATCAGTCTTCAGTAATTTCTGGGTTTTTTTCTTGTTTGTTTGTTTGTTTGTTTTTTCCTAGCATCCTCTCAGGGTTAGCTGGTAGCTATGTGAGGTGATTTCTATGTTTGCTGCTCACCCAGTTCTTCATTGTACACATTCTCTGCCAAGATGTGTTGCAAAGCTTTCTGGCTGCAGAGTGGCAGCAGTTAGCTGACAGGAGTTACAGATAGCCTGCTGGCTGCTTAAAAAAAAGGGCAAAATGAAAAGAAGCAAAACCCCCACGTCCAGGAAAAGCGCCCATCTGGAGCTGCTACGATCTGCAGATGGGTGCCAGTTGCCCCAGGCACAGCTCACAGGTGCCCCACGTTCTTGGTCTCACTCCCTGCTGGTTCGAGTTCTGAGCCTCGTGCTCAGTGCCACTGTTCTCCATCCTTGCGTCAGTGCTGCGAGCAACATGGAACAGCTAGGGAAGGTAAGATCAAGCCCAGCGTCCTTCCCCTGATGCTGGCTGCGGTCCCAGGGTAGGGCTGCTCAGTGCAGATGTCCGGGGGCTTCCCATGATGAAGTGGTGCTGCGCTTCGACCCCAGCTGCATGTAAGAGCCCCACCAGACGTTGGTGCAGCGCCCAGGCAGCCACTGTCAGAGTGCGGGCTGTGCCGGTGCTGTGCGGAGCTGTGCCTGCAGTCACACCTGGAGTCTCCAGCTTTGTGTCCCACCGTTTTCCTAGGGCGTGTTTTGGGATGGGTTGCATCCCTGTGCCTGTGTGGGACATCCCTGAGGCTGGCCCTGCACAGTGCAAAAAATACTTTCTACCACCTGATTCTGCCTGCACACGGGGAGCTGAAGGGGAACCTGTCAGGGCTGAGCCCTGGCCAGGCCTTCTGTCAGCAATCACACAGCCCAGACTGGCTCGCTGCCCTCTGAGGGGTGGGGGGGACTGTGGCCCTTCCCAAAGAGTTGGGGGGTGGCATCTGGTGACACTGTTCTCTGTATCCTTGCGCTGCCAGGACCTGACACGTGTTCGCGTTAATGCCAGCTTAAGGGATGAAGCAGATGAGTGAACCCGAAGAGCTGCAGGTGAGTCAGCAGATGGACGCTGCTTGGCTGTGCATTGCTGCAGAGTTTCAGTATAGACAGAACATAGCCCTCAGGGGCCTGAGCAGCCTGACCTGTGTGTGTGTCCTTCCTCAACCTAAGGCTCAGCTCTGCGAGTGGATTACGCACCAGCCTTAAGCAATACCCCAGCACAAAGCGTGGCTGTCCATCTGCAGATGGGAGTTGAAGAAGCTGGCTCACTGGAATTATTGTTCTTTGGTTTTGGCAAGGCTTAAAGCAAAAATCTTACTGCAAATTGTCTTTTTGCCTTGTCCATTATGCAGATAAGTGATAAGAATTATGCAGCAAATGCAGAAGCCAAAGCCAAGAGCATACTGGTATTCCATTTCTTATCTGATTTTAAGAAGTTAAGTGGAAGTTTCTGTTGTATGTAATGATGTGAAGTTCTGAACAGCTTACTTTAATCTTTTGTTCTGACAAAGCAAAGCTCTATTTGGCTAAAAAAGAAGTGGAAATTCTTCAGGGATAGTAAGTTGTCTTCAGTATTCTCTGCCAATTGGTTTTGCGTTACCCATTGAACACCACTAATCAGTTCCTACGTCTGGTGACACTGTTCTTTTTGCTCAGTTGTTAAGGTTTCCCTTCATATAATTCTAAAACTTGCATGTGGCTTTAGGAAATAGTAGGGCTGCTTCAGTTCATTTCAGTTCCTGTTACACTAACGGCTTCTTATAGCCGCCTCTGCTCCACGCTGCGGTTTTGGAGGTTTCCTCCTGAGCCCTACAGCTGTGCTTCGGCTCAAACAGCTGATTTCCAAGCGTAGGGCCTGCAGAATCAGAGTTTGTTCTTTGGTGTATTTTGGATAGGGATTTTTCAATATTTTATTCTGACTTAAATACTAAAGCTATTACTATTTCCTTGTAAGAAGGCGTTCCGCAAATATTCTGAATCTGCAGATTGCAGCTATATGTGCACAATCCACCTTCCCTCAGCCTCACATCTCACACATCCTGAGCAGGCTGTCAGGTCTGGGAGCCCCTCAGCACCCCTGTGAGAGCTGCCTCTGTCCTGCTCTGCCCAGTGGGTTCACACTCTCTGAAGGGGAGAAGTGGCGTGCGTTACAGAACCGGAGAGTCGTTTTGGTTGTACAGCTGGCTCTGATGAACCCAGCAGGTGCCCTGGCTTAGCAGTACCTGTGTCTTGGTGAGCTGTGGGATGCTCCCGTGGCGGTGCCATTTGGGCTTGGGCTGGTGGTCTCCCATCACCAGCTGCTGGCTCACCCACCCGGCTGCGTGCCGGTCCCTGCGGTGGAACGTGGCACAGAAATTGGGCCAGCCCCCACCTCGTCCCTCCCTGTCCCGTGGCACGGGGCTGGCAGCCAGGCTGCAGGAAAACCCACACCAACCATTTTGTGGTGTAAACTGAGCTCCCCACGCCTTCTGTTGACCCGAAGCAATCATTTTTCATAACTGATTTGTGGAATTTCAGCTTTGTTCCTGCCATAGTCCCGCAGGCTGGAGGTGTTGGTGCCAGGAGGAGCGGGGCTGAGCTGTGCCCTGCCGGGCCCTGTGCGTCCTGCGTGCCGGGCACTAATGGCTGTTGAGATGCTGGTTCAGTGGCCGCTGGCACTGGGCTGGTGCTGCGGGGTTCTCTACCACTCCCTGGGGAAAAAAAAATCATCCTTCTGGCCAGCTGGCTACATTCAGCTATAGCTGTGCTTTGTGTTAGCGTGTCCTGCTGGCTCGGCCGCAGTCCTGGAGCGCAGACCTTCCCTGTGGCTGCAGCTGCCCTTGGTGGGAAGAGGCCCTGAGCAGCCCCCTGTGAAGGCGGGAGCAGCCTTCTGCTTGCCATAGGTGGCTGCTGGTCTGTCAGTTCTCTGATTTTGCTGGATCCTTAGATGTTCATTTCTATCCAGGTTTTATTACTGCTGGTAGCAGAGCAGCACTGGCGGTGCCCAGTAAGAGCAAGCTGCTGGCGTCCGACCCAGCGCCTCTCCTGAATGGAAAGTATTTGCTTTCTTCCGAATATTTTTTTTTAAGTGCATATTATAAAACTCAAAGTTGGGCAAGTTGTTCTTAAAATTGATTTCCCTGGGAAAAAATACATAAATGGTAAGCTGGTTTGCATTAGATACCAAAGGCTGGAGCATTTGGCTTTGATAACCAAAACCTAACGTGGCCTGAAACAATGTATTTGGAAAAGAATATCTGAACTGGACACTGAGCAAAGCCCCAGCTGTGCAATTTGGTGGGACCTGCAACTGCACTGTGATGGCGACCACACCCAGGGTGGGTGGTCATGGAGCCTTCGTGCTGCGGGACGCTGGGGCTCCTTCCTGGCATCGGGGTCTGGCTGCTGCCCCACCCTGCTGGCCCACTGGCGCTGCAGTGCCTGTGTCTGAAGTTTGGGCTTGTTTTGCATTTTATTCCTGGCTTGTGGGTGAGGGATCCTTTCTGCTTTGATTCTCTTTATTACTTTCCTCCACCTCATAATTTTGCTCGGCGATACAGCTTGCTGAAGCCTGTAGTGAATTGGTATGGCTTTAATTAGTTGATGGGCGTGAGCTAATGAGGGGTTTGGGCTCGGGTTGTGCTGGCTGGGGCTGGGCACTGGGGGAGCAGCCACGTGCTGCTGCGGGGAGCGCAGGTATGCACTGCTGCCAGTGGCAGCACAGTCTGTGCCAGCGGGTTCTAGATAAGCATCCTCATGTCGCCATGACCTCTCCAAGCTGTGTTCATTTATAATTTGCACAACTGAAGTTTTGTTGGTACAGAAAAATGGAATTTTCTCAGTGGCAGGGAGGATTCGCAGATGAGTCATTGGGCTTCATTAGCTAATCTTAGATCTGCTGTGAATTACTCAGTGACTACTGATACAGAGTGGGCTAAGAAAGTGCTCGTTCTGAGCACTTAATTTTAGAATTTGGGCCTCTTCTCCAGCAAGGAGAGTGCATACATGGGATCGGTGTGCTGCCAGTGTCTGTGCATGTTGCTTCCCAGGGGCTGGCCTTGGAGGAACACTGTGCTCTGAGATTAAACCCATACATGATGTTCAGCTAGGTGAGGGTGCAGAGAATGCAGATGGTGGGGGCCACACAAACTGTACCCACACTGTTCTGTTGCCCCCTGGGCTGTACCGCCTGGTCCAGGAATGTGGTAATGGCTTCTGGGCATGCCGGGCACCATTTCTAGGGGCTCTGCTGCCAAAGTGTCCTGTGCCAGGCTGTAGGGTTCCTGACCCACCTGCTATCAGGGGAAAATATTACACAGAGTGCAGATGAAAGTCTTGTCACCACTAGGTGACTCTTGCTGAGATGGGTACCCAGACACATGGCTTATTAGGAACCTGGAGCACACTGACTGCTTGATTCCTCCATTGAAGGGTTTATGCTCTCTTCCAAAGGTTTCCTTTGCAACGTGGTACCTTGTGGAGTTCCACAGGACTAAGCCATTTTGAGAATCATTCTGGGTGCTTTGTTTCATAGAATCATAGAATGGATTGGGCTGGAAAGGACTCCAAGGATCATCAAGTTCCAACCCCCCCTGCCACAGGCAGGGTCACCAACCTCCAGGTCAGGCACTAGACCAAGCTGCCCAGAGTCCCATCCAACTTGGTCTTGAATGGGTATCCACAACCTCTCTGGGCAGCCTGTTCAAGCACCTCACCACTCTCACTGTAAAGAACTTCCCCCTGACATCCAATCAAAATCTTCCCTCCTTGAGCTTAAAACCGCTCTTCCTTGTTTTATCACTATCTACTCTTGTTAAAAGTTAATTCCCCTCCTGTTTATAATTCTCTTTCAAGTACTGGAAGGCTGCAATGAGATCTCCCCGCAGCCTTCTCTTCTCTAGGCTGAACAAGCCCAGCTCCCTCATCTTGTCTTCATAGGAGAGGTGCTCCAGCCCTCTGATCATCTTTGGCCCTCCTCTGGACCCTCTCTAACAGCTCCACATCCCTCCTGTATTGGGGGCCCCTGACCTGGACACAGTACTCCAGATGGGGCCTCAGAGGGGCAGAGAAGAGAGGGACAATCACCTCCCTGTCCCTGCTGGCCGTCCCTCTGCTGATGGAGCCCAGGATACCACTGGCCTTCTGAGATGCAAGAACACACTGCTGGCTCGTGTTCAGTTTTTCATCCACCAGCACCCCCAGGTCCTTCTCTGCAGGGTTGCTCTCAAGGAGTTCTTCTCCCAGCCTGTAGATGTATCTGGGATCGCTCTGACCCAAGTACAAAACCTTGCACTTTGCTATGTTGAACCTCAGTAGGTTCACACAGGCCCACCTTTTGAGTTTGTCAAGGTCTCTCTGGATGGCTTCACTTCCTTCTAATGTGTCAACCACACAGCTCAGCTTGATGTCATCAGCAAACTTGCTGAGGGTGCACTCGAGCCCTGAAGTTTTGAGCACTCGAGTTTCCTCTTTCAGTATTTAAATGAATGTCACTTTTCCATGTTCTGCGTTAAAATTGGACTTTGCTGTCTTATCTCTTTGCTGGTTTCTGAGCTCAGTTGCTTACCACGTTACTATGAGGGATTTTGCAGAAGCAGTTGCTGCCGTAGCACTGCCGGCAGTTCCCCATCCACCACCCATTGCTGTGTTGGTGCACTGGGAGCCACAGAGCTTCTCCCCAGCCTCCGTCCCAGCAGTTCCCTGAAAGAGGGTAGGGGGGTCGGGATGCCTGGCCTATGAGACTCTGCTTTCATCCTCCTTGTAGGTGTCACATGTATGCCAAAAACCATACCTGTGCTTTCCCAGTGGCATTTTCACATGTGACTGGGAACTAAAGATGAGGTTTGTGTTAATATATCAGTAATATTCTCTTTCTGGTGCTGGATGTTGCCAGCTACCAAGAGATGCTGTATGGCTTGGCCTTTTGCCCCTGACATATGAAACACTTTTTGGTAGAAAAAATGCCTCAATTTCAAGAAATCGGAGTAGGGATCTGGGCAATAACTGCCTTTGGAAACATCTGTTTTGCTTTTCTACGTATGTCACCTCTTTCTTAAAAAAAGCAAACAAAAAACGCCCAAACTTTTAAATTAAAAAGAAAATAATACGTAATACAGTCACTAGACTGGCTTACAAATGATTGTTAAAAGCTACGCTAATGCCACTTTATTTTTACATGTTGGTGCCCAGCGGGAAGAACTGCAGGGCCTCCACCTGAGAGCCCTCCTCCCCAAGAAGCAGACACCTGACACAGCTTGATCCCGGCTCCCTGTGCTCACACTGCCTTGCCCTGGGCCCCGTCTGCCCTCGTGGTGCCGGCTGCTTCGTGGTGAGCAGTGCGTACACACAGAGGAGGCGGCAGCAGCAGCCAGCACATGGGAAAACACCGCACCTGAAGTGCTCCCATCTCTTTTAATTATGGACTTATCACCCCACAGAGTTCTTTTAGAAGCACCCCTTTTGTCACTGGGACGAGGAGCTCCAGCCCTGAGGTGTGGCAGTCCGTGAGGAGGGCACTTCTCAGGTGCAAGGACACGGCTTTGGTGCCCACCCTGCTGCACACACATTGGTTGCCCGCCCTGCACCACCCCACCACCCCGGTGCTACTGAATGCACAGTGCCTGTTTGCTGCTAGTCTATGTCTTATTGCCTCGCACACCTGGCTTCTAGGTAGCAAATGCAGCTCTTCCTTCTGCTTAATTTTATTGCCTTGCAGAGATTGTAAAAACGGGAATGCAGCCACAGCACTTGTGCCAAAGGAGCATAAGTGACTTGTTCTGCTCTGTGTGGGATAAGCAAACACACAGGCACAAAAGGGACTGCAGAGGCACCCGGTGCCCGAAGCCTTGGCTCAGCATCCTCAGACCATACTGGGCGGCGGTGGCTACTGAGCTGCACCAACGGAACAGGAGGGCTGGGAGGGTGAGCTCCTTGTTAGGGAGCACTGTGCAGTTTTTTTTGGGGGGAGAGGGGTGGCATGCTGGAACTCGTAGATGGGGCCAGGTCCATGGGTCTGCTGTGCTCAGGGACCTAGAGGACGTGGCCTCCAGCAGCACACAGTGGTCAGTCAGATAGCAGGGCTGGCTCAGAGCCTGCAGTCTTCTGCCAGCACCATAACAGTCAGGTTTGTCAGAGGAGCTGCATTTGGCTTTATGTAGTGCAGCAAAGGGGAGCACGAGGCACGGGACACTGCGCACCCCGCTGACTGCCATGCTGTGTGCAGGGCTTCCAGCAGCATCTGGGCTGTGCACGGCGTGCAATGGCAGACACAGCACAGGCACATCAGCAGCTCCCTGAGGTGCTCAGTGCTATCTCCTCCTGTGTTCGAGCTGTAAGGAGCTCTGGAGGTAGGCTAATGCTTGCTTGGCTTAATGACACCGACTCTCTGGTGTTGCTGTCCTCACTGCTCTGCTGTCCCCAGCCTCCAGCCGCACCTGAAGGAGACGTAGTAGTGCTCCCACTGTGCACATCTCTGTACCTAAATTTAATTCA
This sequence comes from Meleagris gallopavo, assembly GCF_905368555.1. Lineage (NCBI taxonomy): Eukaryota > Metazoa > Chordata > Aves > Galliformes > Phasianidae > Meleagris > Meleagris gallopavo. Next base: position 34,358,626 of record NC_139411.1, read on the forward strand.
TCCTTATTTCAATGTGAAACCATTCTTAACGTCACAGGTGTTAATTATCAGCTGTAACTGACATTTTTCCCTCCTCCCACTACAATACTGGGGATTAGTTGCCATCAGCCAGTTACAATCAGGTGCTCACACAATGGTGCTGGTTATGACACACACTTTTCTGCATGATGTCCTTAGCATTTCCTTTATTATGAATCACTGTTGTCTCTGATAGAGACAAGGAAAAACATTTCGTGAAAAGGACATTTCCTGTGCAGATCTGTGTGTTTTTCTCTTTGCTACAAGTCAGCAAACTCAATTCATTGCCCATACACATAACCTGTCACTGCAACACTGGTCCTGTAGTTATCTTCTAGTGGGAAGGAGTGCCGTGGCCAGAAGTCAGGACTTTCATCCTCTGGGAATTTCTGGATACAGTCATCATTCATTTTGGAAGTATTTGCATCAGATGCAAAGGAAAATCTATCTCTGACAGAGCATGCTGACTGTCCCTGCTGCCTGGTGTTATGGGAAGGATGGAGGGAGCCCACAGGGACATGGTGCTGCATAGGAACAGAGCCAGCAGAAGGCTGGGACATGGGCATCACAAAGAAGGGCTGGGGCCTGTGCTGGCTGAAGATGCTTAGCAGTGCAGAGAAACAGAAAATAAAAAGAGCTGAGGTCATGCAGAGGGAACAAAATAAGAAACACATTCCTGCCCCAGTGTGTTTCTTCGTGTCTAGAGGGTGTTCTGGAGACTCACATCTGACGCTGGCACTGAAGGAGATGCCCCTGTTGTCAACAGATCTGAGCTGTGCTTGTGGGGCTGGGGGTCTGAGTCCATCCTGCTGCCCTGGTGGTGGGATGGATTAGGCTGACCTGCAGCACTGAGTGGGGCTCCGGCCCCTCCGGTGACTGCAGGGAGCTCTGTGGGGCAGAAGGTGCCTGTGACTCCCAGGCGTCCTCAATGTCTCCAGTCCTTGGCTAGGTGCAGATCACCCAGAGGTGGTCAGAAACTAAATGGTAAGAAATGAGGCATGCCCAGAAGAACAGCACACAGCTGTGGAGGCAAAAATGCTGTGAAACAAGGTTGTGAGAGGAGCGACTAAGAGGCCAGAGCAAATCCCAGCCCAAGGCAGTGCAAGCCCTGCTGCACGCCGTCCCTGCTGGGTTCTGAGCACGGTCAGCAGGGGGGCTGGGAGCAGGGCAGCACCATGCCATCCTTCTGCACACCTCGTGCTCTGCATGCTGTGTGCGGGTGTCCAAAGGGCTCTTGCTGGTGAGGCAGGGCTGCAGTGAGCAGCTTTGTATGTGTGCAGCCGTGGCTGTGTGTGTGCATTGTGGCTGTGCACACCATGCAGGCTGCCCATAGGCTGACACAGGAGTCAGGACGGCAGCGCTAGACCCAGTGCTGGTGCCTCTGTGTGCTGATGCTCCCTGATGGCAAACAGAGCAGGCGTGGGCCTGAGAGCGTTCCTGCTGTGTGCCTGGGAGGTGCCCGCTGCTGTCAGTAAGGGAGCTGAGTGCGGGGCACTGGGGCCTGAGCGCACTGTGAGGTCAACCTCAGGCACTAAAGCTGCTCTGAGGGGAGCACTCATTAATACAACATATAGCTGACATATGTGCCTGGGCATTGACTCAGGAGAAAGCGCACACTATGAAGAGCATTCAGAGCCCGTGCTGATGTTGTGTCATCGCTGAAGTCCTTGACTGCTGTGTAATTAGCTGTAGAAATAGCGGTAGTGTCCAGCTGCCATCAGAGCCGGAGGGAGGCGGGGGGCCTGTCCCACCAGCACGTGCCCAGTGCTGTGCCCCACACCCGGGCTGCCCTCCCTCAGCTGCTGTTATTTCTCTGCTCGCTGCAGCCGCTCACAAAGCGCCCGTGTTGGAGCTGGAGCCTGGGACGGCCGGCGGCTGCCTGTGTGTTTGTTGATGTATTTATAGATAAGGTGTGTTTGTCCCTGGCCGTCCCGTGCCGCAGCCCAGCCTGGGGCTGCAGCTCTCCACAAGCGTTATTTTGAGCTCTGGGTGTGCAGTGGCCAAACAGGCTGCGGATTTTATTTCCAGAAGTAGCAACAGATTTCTGCACATTGCACGTTTGTGACACGTATTGAGAGCACTGATGGCCGGGGGGGGAACTGCAGAGCTGGCTTTTTACGAGGCACTTTCCAGGTGCATACCTTGCTTAACACAGGCTGATTTGCAATTAAAATTTTCCACTTGGCTTGATAGATATTTTTATTCATGTTTCTGCATTACACGATGAAAATATAACTACATGTGTGGCACACTGATATTTTTTCTTAGAGATCTATTGACTTCCAAGGAGACACCGACTGAGCTAAAAGATCAGGGCACACTCAGGTGGGATGACATGTTCTTAGGCTGATTTTTCTGGTAATTTTTGAAAGGCTCACAATGGAATTCCAAGCAACTTTTCGAGGCTTCGAGTTACTCTTCTTTCTTGGTTAAATCTAATGGTTAAAACTGAGCACTCTTCCTTTGATGCGGTAATAATAATAATTAGCAACAGTACTTTTCAAGTGGCCAAGTACAAATTGGAAGGTCAGTACATTTGGAGGCAATAAATGTTCTTTCCCTAGTGCATTGTATCTCTCTGGAATTCACTTCTGCAGAAGATTTAAACAGATAGCTTGGCTGGGATAGAAGGAAACCCGTGGCCCATCAGTCTGTGGCCATGTGCAGCCGCAGCTGTGCGGCTCCGCCAGCTCCGTGTAGCTGCTCAGTGCTTCCCTGTGAGGCTGACAGGCAGCCATCACCAACAGATGTGCCATAAAACGTGAGCTGTCCCTGCGGGGCCATGCAGGGCTCCTCGCATGGCGGTGGCAGTGCAGCTGACGATGTGCTGGCTGTGGGGCCCGCGGAAGCAAAAGCCGGGGGCCCCTGTGCGGGGCCCAGCACTGTGCTGGGGGGCACTGCTGCTCCCAGGGAGCCCGTGTCCCTGGGTGGGCATTCCCAGGTGCTGGCAGCCCACAAAGCCCTGCGCTACCGAGGGGCAGGAACGTCTCTGAGCTGCCCGGCGGTTCCGCAGGCTATAACTTCTAAACTGTGTTGGATAAAAGCCGAGGGTAGGAAAGGCTCCAGGAAACCCCATGACAACAGGCTTGTTCTTAGCTCCAGGAAATGGAACCACGTCTGATGGTTTCACTGCTCTGCCACCACCAGCAGGGCAGCAAGAAGCCCCATGCAGCCCTGGCTCCCTCGCTGCTCCTTTGAGATGTAGGGGAGTGAAGGAATCGCTCGGCCTCGCTCCTCCCGTCCTTGGGTAGGTCTGGGGGCTTTTTGTCTTCCCTGCAGCTGCGATGAGAGCTTTACTTGGTGCTGACTTTGGAGTTGAAATGTCTGCAGCCTCCTGGCAGCCCCTCAGTGTGCTCAGCAGAACTGCTGGGTGCCTGTGGGAGGGCCGGCAGCAGAGCACGAACGCTGTGCCCGCAGCCAGCAGCAGGTGGGAGCTGGGCCGATCTGTATGCAGAGCTTTGTGTGCACATTGTTTGTCATTAATGTAATTAACTCGAGGCTTCCTCTGCGGGGTGCCTGTCGTGGAGCAGTGTGCCCTGGTGCGGTACAGCGGAGTTCTCTGGGATGGGTCACAGGACACACAGAGCTGGCTGGGTGCTCAGGAAATCTCCTCCGACGTTTGTGTTGGGCTCTCCACATGTCCTTTGTTTCCTCCTGGCTCCCTTCCTCTCTTTTCAAACGATACGGCACAACATTGTGAACGACAAAATGATGTTCCATTCATTTTATCAGTGTTCTTATTGATAGGGCCAGAGAACAGGGCAGCTGTGCGGAAGGGCCCAAAGCTCCATTTCTCTGCGATGAACACAGACTTTAAGGAATGCACCCTTTTAAGTTCTTTCTCAGAGCTATAAAAAGAAAATGGAAATGTTTCCCTTTGGTTTGTCTGTATCCTTTCCACTAAATGAGTGATTTCCTTTTTCTCTGTGTTGATGAGGAAGTTCTCTTCTGCAGGATCCTGCTTTGATGTCTCCAGAAAAGAAAAGTCGAATTAGCAAATCCACAGGAAAGCATTAGCATGGCATTGTTCCCCGTGTCTGCGAGGTGGGGATTAACCCTCTGACTTGATTCATACCAGCTTCAAACAGGCCAAGAGAATGGGAACAGCAGGCTCACCTCCGCATCAGCTGCACCACCTACGGGGTTTCCAGGCACCGCGCTGCCCGCTGTGACCGCAGCATCCCTTCCTGCTGGTACCGTGGTGCTGGCCCTGCTCCGTGCATGGAGCTCCCAGCCCGGGTGAGGACAGCACTGGAGGCCTCTGTCAGAGCTCTGTTTTTGTTTTCAACTTCCATTTGCACAGCAGAAGCCTTTCCCTCCTTATCTCCGCTATAAGCAGTTCCCTTTGTGCCGTGTTCCCTCACTGTTGCTGTGTCGGGGGCTGTGTTTTTGTAACCAATGATTTCTGTGCCTATTGCTGGTATCAGAGCAGTGCACTAACAGACTGAACCAGGGGAGACTGCAGCGGGAGGAGAACCAACCAGAAATGAACCCTCATTCCCAGGGCCCATGTGATCAGTGCACACTGCAGCACCTGGCAGCAGCAGGACCTTCACTGTGCGGGGCTGGAGCAGTGTGCTCCCAGTGCTGTGTGTGGGGCTGGAGCAGTGTGCTCCCAGTGCTGTGTGTGGGGCTGGAGCAGTGTGCTCCCAGTGCTGTATGTGGGGCTGGAGCAGTGTGCTCTCAGTGCTATGTGTGAGGAGAGCAGAGCTTGGGGTGCATGCCAAGCCCGTGCCCTTCAGCAGTGCAGTGCTGAGCTGCAGTCTCCAGGCTGCCAGCTGCAGGGCATGCTGCACTAAGTGCAGAGTGTGCAGGGTCAGCCCTCGTTGCTGCACTCTGCAATATTCAGAGCTTTGTTTCACCCCTCTCATGCATGAGACGTCAAAGAGATGCAGAGTCCCTTCCGGCAGAGCCCCAGGGCTGTAGCATGTGGGTGTTGTGGCTTTCAAGGATTCTCTTCCATGTTTTCTGCCTCCCTGGGCAGGAACACTAGGGTGCTTGCAGCTCTCACACCGGGGTGCTGCTGTGTTCCCGGCTGGGGCTGTGGAGAGCACACCGTGCTGCCAGGAGGGGTCGAGATGCTACACCATACAGAGGGGAAATGGAAAATCTCAGCTCGGGGTGGTACAGCCTGGAGTTGAGTGTGGAAGTCACACCTGAATCACGCAGGGAATTCCCCGGCACTCCCTTGCATGGTGACAGCCGCGGAGCAGCCCTGGTTAGAGCATGTGCAGTGCTATCAACTGCAGCAGTGCGTCAGGGTGGGGTGATGGAAAGTGGGGAGAGCCTGAAACCGGCCTGAAACCAGCCTGACGGGAAGCCGCTCCCACATGGGAGGTGTGTGGCTGGGAAGCACCAGTGATGTCTGCCTGCTGCACCAGGGGTTGCTGAGCTGCAGAAAGGCTGTGCCAGGAAACATTCCTCCCTAATAATGGAGATGTTCTCCTTCCTCCTTTGTTATGCAAAAACATCTGTGCGTGCCATGCCTGGTCTCCTATGGGCACTGGCGTGGTTTGGCAGCACCACAAGCCCTGTGCTGCTGGCTGCCCCGTGCTGCCTGTGGCCCAAATGCTGCTCGGTGGCGGTGTGGTGAGCAGGGACAGCAGCTAACGAGGCTGTGCCATGGACTGCTGCTGGGCGCTCAAGGCAGGAACTGTGTGTTGGTATGGCCCAGTAGAGCGGCACTCCATTATGAATGCTGCAATTGAACCATGTTCCCAATGAGAACATCAGGACGGCAGCACCACAGGGACATATTTGGGACCAGCGCTGGCTCCTCCCGCACATCCCACAGCACTCCTGGTGGGAGGCCTCAGTGCCACATGGTGTCCAGTTCCAGCATTCTTCATCCATATTGTGCTAAAACTACATTAGATCCAGCTAAATCTGTTACCTTGTCTCTGACTTAATCCAACGTCAGCCACAAGGGCTGTGCTTTGTGGTGATGCTGGTGCAGTGCCTGCAGGAAGCACCCGCACCCAGCAGTGAGCTGTGCCTGCAGGCAGCAGAGCACCACCAGCGTCCCACAGCACAGCTGCCAGCAGCGTGCCGAGCGGGCGCTTATCCCAATTGCTGAGTGCTTCCACCGTCTGAAACCAGAGAGAAGTTAACATCATGTTCAGGGAGAGAGGAAGCAAGGGAGATGCATGGGTCAGATGTGTTTGGTGTTTCAACATCTGGCCAAAGGTTTGGGGAGTGGAATCTGTTGCGGAACCATGCTGATGACTTCAGAAAGGTCTGCCCAAAATAGTAACAACCATGACTCACTCATGAAAGTCAGAAAATGTTTTGTAACTTCCATGCATTTAGGATAAGCCCTCAGCATCCTGTTTGCATGCTGGCTCTTGTCCCAGGGCTTCGTGCTGGGCTTTCCACCTGGGGCTCACCCCTGGCACGGGCGGCTTCAAACTCACCTCCAAGACATCTGAACAAAGCAAAATGCAATTCCGATTCATCACGTATGGATGGATGGATGTTGATTCACCTGTGGGAAGGAGGAATGTCTGTATCTCCTTATTTGCATGACCCCGCTCAGCACTGGTTTACGTTTCTAAAGAGCAAATTCAGTGCTGAGTCAGTGCCACATCCCTGCGGGTCTGAACACCTCCATGGACGGGGACTCCCCACCCCTGGGCAGCTGTGCCAATGCATCACCGTCCTTTTGGAGAAGTAACCCGGGGCCAATGTGGGGGCAGCAGAATGGGAGCTCAGCTCTCTGCAGCCTCCTGCGGCCCGGCACTGCTCTGCAGCACCCAGCAGCCTTGAGGCAGAGGCTCCGCCTCCTGTGCTGGTTTCTGACATTCTGTCTCCTGTTACAGGTCCCCAGGAGCTCTCTGCTGGAAACAGGTGGAGCCCAGGCTGCGACAAGCAGGTCGGCTTTGTGGATGCCTTTGTGGCCCGCTGACCTGGGCTGTGGCTGTGAATCCCACCAGATTCTTCTCATTTCTTGGGTAAAAGCTCTTCTGTTATGAATGATCACCGCTGAGGGGAACCTCAGGCTGCTCTGCATTCCCCATTCTCCGATGCCATTATTTTACCATACAAGTGCCAAAGAGCAACTATTAATTATTGAATTATGCTTTAGGAGAGGCATTAGGGAATGTGATTCCTGCCTTGCCTTTCAGGCTGAGGAATAATTGCTCTACCCAATAGGCACTCCCCTGGGATTCTCCTGTGCGTTTCCATTAGCTGCAGCTGCAGGACAACCACCAGCTCCACGGGAGCTCCGTTCCCCCCCGCTGCCACTGCAGGCACTCTGGCCTGGCCGTATGGGACCCGGAGGTACCTCCTGTGGGACTGTGGTCACTTGTGCCACGGAAACATGAGCTTGTCCCACACAGCACTGCAATGCGTCCTGCTGGGAAATTAATCAGAGGAAACGTGAAGGCAGTGACCTCAGTGTGCAACTCAGGATGAATCACAGTTACTGACAGAGGCGTCTGCATGCCACCGTGATTTTGGGAGAAGCGTGTCCCTGTGCTCAGACCAGGAAATGCACAGACAGCCAGTGTGGCACAGAGCTGATCTCAGAGGTCTTTTCCAACCCGAAGGATTCTGTGATTCCAGTTAAGGTTTACGAAAAGCATTTTTTGTCATCTCCATAAAGTGCCTCAGCTGCACATCCCACAGCATCCCGAAAGGACTGTGTGCTCGCTGCCTTACGTTGAGTTTTGTTGCCATTCAAGGTGCCATTTCACAAAGCTGATTTCCACACTGAAAAATGCAAATTTCATTTCTTGTGGAAGACAGCTAATGAATGCTCCTCAGCAGTTACCCTCATTAATAGCTCTATAATTCTCTAATGAATATTTATGAGTGGTTAGCTGGAAGCAACGTACCTTGGTGTGTACGGACAGATATTTTGTATGGATTGTGCTTGAAATTAAAATAATGGTATTTTTTTCAGTGAAGAGTGCAGTGAAACAGGGCTACAGAATGCAAATAGCCACAGGTGCAGCATTTCTTCTCATCGATGGCAGCTATGTGTTAATCAGAGGCTCTTGCTAGGAGAGGTGTGCTTGAGGTCTCTGGGTATCCGCATGGAGCCACAAGCCCTGCAGCATGGTGTTCAAAGGGCTCTATCCTGTGTGTACCTAACAGACTGTGGCAATCTCCTTATTAGCACTACAGTCATATATCATGCTTTGATTCCCGTCTGCTTCTCTTTGAATGTGCACAGACTGCAGTGATGGCTTCTGACCAATAACAGGAAAAAAAAGCAAGGAAGCGTCATGTCCTGCCTGTGCACTGGCACACGTGGCAAGCTGCAGCAGAGCACAGTGCACACATCCCCGAGTCCAGCAGCACTGCACCGCGTCCCCTCTCTGTGCACAGCAGCAGCACACTGCACGAGCTGCTCGTCCCACTGCAGGTGTTGCCTGGCTGCTGTAGGGCTGCTGTAGGGCTGCTCACCCTGCAAAGCTTCCTCGTAAATCATTTACCGCTTCACAGTCTGTTGTGAGAGAGGCAACCATCACTCTTCGTATAACCAAACCTGTGAGGATAGCTCCAAAATGTGAAACATCAACAAAGAGAAGCCCACCCTGCCTCTCCTCCCCGTAGGACATACGTGCTGCCCAGCTGTTTGCAGAGATCAGAACTTTGTGTCACCCAAAGTCGAGATCCTGAGCCAGCGACAGGTGAGCGAGGTCTGGGCCAAAGGAAGAAGGCGTATCACTGTGCAGGGCTGCATTCGGCCTCTAGATGGACAGACAGTGAACTCCCAGCCTACACAGTAGAGAGCTTCCCCCATCCACACTGAGTCAGGAAAAAGGAATAGCTATCACACTGCACACCAGTTTTCTTGTTTGTTCTGCATTTGAGTCTAAAGAAAGCAAATAGAGTGTTTGAGAAGAGAACCATCAAATACATGGAGTGCTGCTTGGTGAAAGGAAGCAAGGTAAGCGTGTCTGGGGAACGCTTTAGGTTCTGTCTCTGGGTATTTCATAAAGTGGTATGAAAGCTTACTTGAGGGTTGTCATGCCTTGCCGTGTGAGCCTGGAGGGTGGGAGGGAGCTGGGAGCAGGGAAGGGGGGAGCAAGCAGACAGAAGGCGCTGGGAGCTGATGGGGATGCCTGGGGGAGGACAGAGCCATGCACAGGGTGGGTGTGGGGATGTGACACGGGGGGCACCTGGCACTGGTGTGACATCATATGGCACCTCTAGCGGGAGGCTGCAGATCATCTGCTACAGCACTTTGTCCAGAATGTTCTGGAATTGTCCAGGTATCAAGATACTTTATTTTTTACCCTTTGGGGATTGGCAATATAGCGCCTTGTAAGTGAAAAGCCAGTCTGCAAACAAGTGCTGCACAGTTTGTAGTCATTGCCCGGTGTCAATCTCCATCATTAGATGTTCCCAGTCAATACAAACTAAGTTTCCCACAGGGGTTGATTAGCCAGAGTCCAGCAGTCTTTCACTGCGTGTGGGATGGCGCTCGCTCTGGCAGCACCACGCGCTCCCTGCAGTGCTTTTCGTGCACAGGATGTGGTGGGGAGCTGTGGGGCTGCCGCTCTCCAGACGCAGACAGCACACGGTGTGTCATTTGTTACCGCTTGTTCAGCTCCTGTGTACTCACCACTGTAGTCAGTAGCTCCATTTCTCCCTGAAATTATTTCAGCTGGAGGGGGCAGCGTTCCCTAAATTGTGCTTCTGAAATGGCATTTTGAAATGAAAGATTTAAAACCAGTGTTTGAATTTGAGACTTCAGAGTATCAGGATAGCTCCTTAGCTGGTTTTTGAGCTCAGGCCCCGTGAGGCAGCTCAGTGCCCCAGCTTCTCACCTGACTCTGCATAAATCAAATGCCAAATTAATAACATTTCCCACAGCGAATTCCATTGTCTGTCTGTATTAACTCTTTCCTTGCCATGCTGACGCCCAAGGCAGCTCACCACGTGCCAGCAAAGAAAAAATACCGGCAGCTCTTCAGGGCAGGAGCAGGCATGGAGCAGAAGCAGAAGCAGGCAGGCAAGGGGGCTGATCCATGGGCACCCTGTGTGCCCTATATCTCAGCGCAAGGAGAGGCATTTTCTTTCTTTTCTTTCTTCTGAAGCATTTCAGAACGTACACGGGGCTGCACTACAGCCTGACCTGTAGATCCGCAGCACAGCCCTGGTGGAGGGGAGCCCGCCATCCCAATCGTCATGGGAGGACATGCCAGGGCTCACCCAGTCCTTCGTGCCCCGAAATCCTCTGGCACTGGGGACCCGTATCCAGGGGAGGCTGGACAGTGGCTGATGGCTCTCACTGGGAAATATTTCCTACTGGTGGCCAGAAGCAACTTTCGCTGGTGCCATCTGTACCCACTGCCCTGTGCCCTCTCTGTGTGGCTCCTGTGTTGGGACTCAAGAAGAGGAGTTCATTTGTGGCTTGGCTAATGTGCAGAGCACACTGACTGGCTCTGCTCAATGCTGTGCTGCTGAGCTAACGCTGCAAGAGGAACTCGATCCCTAGAATATTAGCAAGTTTATTAAAGTCAGCAGTGCAATGGGAAAATAGGGATTGCATTTTATGTGGACTGAGCTCACCTCAGCGTTTTAGAAAAAGGTAAGGAATGGCATCTGCGGTTGCATTAGTTAAAATGATAATAACAACTGTGCATCTTCCTGCTTTGGGTCAGTAGCTGCCAACTGAGCCTGAGCTGGGGATCCCTCACCTGGAATGGGCAGATGAGGAGTTCAGCTGAGATGCAGTGGTACACTGTGCGATAAAGTCCCTGTACAAGTGAGTTCATGATGTCCCGCAGCACCTGGCAGACAGCTGCATTGCATCCGCAGCACAGCCGTGCAAGTGTCCCCTGCAGCCACTGCAGCACAGAGGTGACCCACACCCAGCATGCAGCCGTTCTGCTGCCAAGTGGTCTTTGTCTGTCTGCTGGGTGTGCTTATTCCAGGGGGACTGCTTCCTGTGCTGTGCAGACAGGAGGATTTCCTTGTTGAAATGTCACCATAATAAACAGCTGCATAATATTTATGGTAGCTTTGTTGAGCCTTAACTCTTCTATGGCCTTTTTGACTTCTGATGGCTCAGTCAGGAGCTGATGCAGTGTCAGTGCCGGGCTGCAGCTGCTGCAGTGCTGAGGTGCCCCTGGCTGCACAGCTTCTGGCTGTGAAGTACCCCTTGCTGCTCAGCCCTTGGCTGCAGATCACAGAATCACTGAATTGTAGGGGCTGGAAGGGACCTCCAGAGATCATTGAGTCCAACCCCCCTGCAAAGCAGGCCCCAAACTGGGTCCCTAAACTAGGATGCCAGTTGTGCCATGGCCCAGGTGTGGTGTTTCAGTGCAGACTTTTTCCTTCCAGGTGGGACACTGCTCTGGTGAGGACTGGGGCAGCTGTATGCCAGTGCGAGGAGGAGAAGGAGGAGGAGGAAAGAAAGAGGAACCTCAATGACACAGATAAGCCCCAATGTCCCTGCCCAGCCCACGTGCCCTTCCCTGCTCCCACACCCCCTTGCCCAAGACCAGGGCCAGTTTCATTCCATCCCAGTGGTGCTGCAGGATCCCCATCACAGCCCGTGCCCACCGCAGCTGTGCCTGACCCAACCCAGCAACGCCCATGTCACAGGAGGCTGCTGCCAGCCTCTGCCTGCAGCCAGCATCATCCAGGCACAGCAGGCAGTGCCCTGCCAAGCCGTTTGGCCTTACAGCCCCTGCCCTGTCCTCCATCAGCACAGCTCAGAGTGCCCAGGCTGCCTGTGCTGCAACCGTGATTGCTGTAATGGGCATCGAGGTGGGCGGGCTGCACTGCGGGCAGTGAGCACTGGCTTTGCAATGCAGGACACCTGCCTGGTGAACCCACCTGCTCTAATTCTCTACGCCTTCTTTACTTCATGTTTCTGTATGTTTCTGTAGCTTTTTTTTTTTTTTCCCCACTGAAAGACTGAATTTATCTAAATATTTTTTTGAGCCCCAGCAATGCATTTGTCATGGTTCATAGTATCACTGCTCAGTGTCAGTTCCTCTTAAGTACAAAGGAATCCCTCTGCATACTGTCCTTTTCTGTGTTGGCTTTCCCTGCTCTGCAGAACTAAAAGCCTTGGAGAATGTCAGAGAACGGCCTTGCTCCATTGGAGATGGCACAGCATGGGCTCTGCACATGGAGGCCAGGTGGGAGATCTGGCTCACTGAGTGCAGGACACTGAGGAAGCAGTAACCGATCTGCAAAGCTGCAGTCCTGGGCATCGTGCCACCTCACAGCATGACGATGACCAACATCCCCGGGGTGAGTGAGCACAGCTCCAGAGCTCCTCATCCTCATCTTCTTCAAGTCTGAGACAGTGTTGCAGCAGGTGGATTCACTGACAGAACTGAGCCATCCGGCCAGACCCTGCCTCTTCCTCTCTGTTAATGGCCTGGGACGTGGGCAGGGCAGGGGCTGGGCGGTAAGGAGCCCTGCAGTGAGGCTGCGTGTGCTGCCTACCCCGAAGCTGTGCTGAGCAGTGCCAGGAGCACAGCAAACAGGCAGCTGCTGCCTGCCCAGCAGTACAGCACTGCCATCCCTGTAAGGGGCCAGGTGCTGCCCAGCACCCCGCCGCCGCACTGCTTGCTGCGCTGCAATAGATGCTTACTGCAGCAGTGCTAGGGCTGGAGTGCTGCTGTCTGAGCATCATTCCTGCTAGAGAACAGATCTGAGAGTGCTGACAAACTGGAACGCCCTGGATGGGAGGATTCTGGCCTGTTTCCCAGCGAGTGGCTGAGTGCCCCCGTGCAGCTCCTGGGAACAAACAGCCCGCTCACATCGCAGCTCACAGACGCCAGGCGTCGGCTCCCCTTACTGACAGTAACCATCACCGGATAAAAGATACCCTGCAGTTCAGGGGTGCCTTCCTAAAGCACGGGCTGGTGCCACCAGTTCTCACTGTGGCAAACTGCAGCTGCCTGAAGGTGAGGGCCCTCGCAGGGCAGCTCTCATGAGGACTTGGGGGTGCTTTGGAGAAAAAATCAGCAAACGGCTGTGTGTAAGTACGGGCTCTTATTTCACCTGCTGGATTCTGTGAGGAGAATCAGGGAATGGCACCAGGCTGCTGGCTGTATTTTCAAAGTGGTGCAAGGAACCCTGCTTTGCTTCCTTTTCTTTTAGTATTTCTTCTTAAGAGATCAGAAATCATGTAGGTGTGGTGAAGGACAGCGGTCGGTAGAGGATTTCATCGCTGGTGGGAAGATCTGCAGAGGAAGAAGTCACCTCGCTGAAGGCCCTGCAGCATTTGTCCTGCAGGGTGTGGGCACGGTCAGCCCTCGGGATGAAAGCCCATGCCAGAATCTGCTGCCTCTGCATTCTGGCACTGTAGGATGCTCGATGTATGAGCTGTGACTGTCGTGAAATGCATTCCCACCTTTTTCAGACCCAGCAGCCCCACCGCAGCCGTGAGCTGGGCCCACTGACCGGCCCTGGTGCTGCGGGAGCTGCCAACAGCAGACACCTCCAGGAGGAGCACGGCAAGTCGCAGGGATGTGAGCGCAGGGCAGCCCCAGCCCGAGGTCAGATGAGGCCACCAGGCCAGCTGCTCGCAGCCTCAGCCTCCCTCACCCAGTGCCCCCCAGACCCCACGCTGTGTTGTTCCCAGGGCAATCCATCGCTGCCTTTGGGTCTGAACCTTTTGCCGCTTGCGTGCACATGGGTGAATCGCAGCCAGGCAGACAAAGCCCGAGTCAATTTTGCTGCAACCTGGTGCACTGATGTGCTAATCATTGACCGCTATAAATCCTTTTTTATGAGATTCCAAGCAATAACATTTCCTGCTCTAAAAACACACTAGGAAGGTAAGGAGCTCAAATGTAAGCAATCTTTTTTAATCTAGATTTCACGCTGTTAATTTACAAGAAAACTGCTTGCTGTGGATATTAAACCATTAAGTTGCAGCTGCAGAATGAAGTTTTTAAATGAGGTGACGTGACTGCAACAAGAGTGCAACAGAGTGCAACTTGTGGCCATCAGTGGGTTTGTAACTCGTTTGTGAAGTTATGTGCACATGCAAAGAGGAACACATTCAACCCTGACCTGTGCACTTGTGCCATGAGACCACTGAGAACCAGGTAACTCCAGACCAGGGCAGCAACGGGAATGCAGAGATTTTTCAAAATAAACTGAAATTTTTCATGGCTGTTCCTGGGCTTTGAACACAATCAAGATCAGACCTGCAGCTGCCGTTCTGCAGCTGGTAATCGGAATGAGTTCCAAAGAAACGCACCGGTTAAAAACTCACGGCGTTTCAGGTGTGTCTGTGCTCTGGAATTACAACTCAGCATCGTTCCAAGTCAGCGATGGGAGCAGCACGCGCACCACCAGCAGCACACACGCGCACCGCAGCACGCGGCAGCGCTCCGGACAGCAGCGGAGCTCCGCGCCCCACGCCCCGCCCCGCCCTCGGGCGCCCCCTGCTGGCGATCAGGAGCCGCGCGCAGCGCAGCGCCCTCTGCCGGCGGAGCAGCGCCGTGTGGCGGAGGTGAGCGATTCCTCCGCAGAGCCGCGGCGCGCGGTGCGTGACTCAGCGCTGCTCTCGGAGGTGCGGCGGCCCGCGCAGCCGCTGGCCTCAAGAAGCTCTGTGGCTGTCGGCAGTAATAATATATTATAAAAATAATAACCGACCTGTGGCTCTCTAGAGGAATTGGGACTGACTGTTCTTCGGTGAGAAACCTGCCAGAAAGACGAACTTAAACTGAGGTGATGCGCGTTTTTAACAAGCGATCTCCTCCCTCTGGCAGTGCTCAGTGTGCAACCGTCTGCGTTGCATGGGAAAATCGCGCAGGGACTCCCGGAAGGAGCAGCTCGGTGCACAAAGCACTGCAGCGATGCCCTGCGCCAGGTGAGTGCAAACACGGCTCGCAGTGCTACGTTTTAATGATCCGGGACAAATACTGAAGATGTTTGAAAAGCACGGAACGATGTGTACACAAAGGAAAGCCGTGCTGTTTGGATAGGCACTCCCTGACCTTTGCAGGCACTGCCAGGCCAGCTGGGCTCCCGCAGCCACGGGGGTGCTGGGCCTGCAGCCGGGGCTGGGGCTGCAGGGGGTGGGGATGCTGGCAAGTTTGCCCCGTTACACACGGGTTGTAATTGCTGAGCTGCAAAATGGTGGCGAAATCCAGGCGGGGAATGCAGGGTTTCATTGGGCCTGCAGTGCGTGACCAGGTGAGCGCTCTGTGCGGGGCACGCAGCTCTGAGCAGCGCGTGTGCCGGCTGGGATGGCAGCAGGGCTTCACCACGGCATCACTGAGAGCTGAACGACGCTGCTGAGACTACAAAGAGAGTTTGCAAAATGAGGAAATGGCTGATACAATGGAGCACGCTGCTGTAAAGCGAGACAAAACATTTTATTTCTGGAGTTTGAATGATGTCAGTGTATTTACTCAGAAGGAGGCGAGATCAAGCTGCTGTGACCCAAGGAAAATGAGGAAAAGTTCACTTTCTTTTCTTGTGCTCTGTGTGTTTACAGAGCTGTGGTACTCCAGGCTCACAAACACCACTGCACCATCCTCCTGGTACCCCAGACATTTACCCAGACTGCTGCTGCCTCTTTAAGAGGCCTTAAATGTTTAAATGTATGCTCTCTGCATTTCAGGACGAGGCCTGCGCTTTGCCCAGCCCCGCTCCAGCACATGCAGGCTCCTGCAGGATTGGGAACTGCGCATCGGTTCATTGCAGTGTTGCAGTGTTGCAATGCCTAAAGCCCTTCAGAAAGCAAAGCTCCTGGCGCCTTTGCTGCCTGTTTGGATACCTCCATTTCCAGCTGCTGGTGACATGTTTCCCGTGGGCTGCTCAGACACCAGCTGCCTCTCGGTGTGAGGAACTCTGTGCAGCTGCTATGTGCCGCCCAGAATGCAGCGAGCCGATGCGATGCTGGGGCACAGCAGCAGAACACTGCTTTCCTCCCCTGTACAGTCAGCTCGAGAATGCTGACGGCAGCAAATGTCCTCCTGCCTAAATACCCAGGAGCTGTTATCAGTGAGGGGCAGAAGGTGAAGCTTTGGGCTCTGGCATCATCCCAAGTGGTGCCAGCCGCTCTGCCAGCACGGGGCGGCCCTGCAGAGACGTGGCAGCACTCTGTGTTGTGGAGGAAAGGTTGGCCTGAAGAGATCCGTCGGCAGCAACGGCACGTTCATCGCTCAGCAGGTTTTAATAACTGTAGTCACTATTGGCACGTCGTGCTGAAGACCAAAGCTAATGAATCTCCATTCACACCCGGGGCATGAAGTGCTCCAGACCCAAGCACTGTGTGGGGATGCAGGGGCTGCCGACCTCTGCTCTGCTTTCCTTCCACTGCTTTCCCCAAAGCACGGAGTGGCGGTGAGCGGCGTCAGTAAAATGCTGACACTGGAAGCGGTGCCTGCAGCTCTGCCTGCTGCTCAGTGCGTTTGCCGTGCAAAACTCCACCGAAGCTTCTGGAGGCTGCATGCAGTCCAGAGCAGTTTCTGGAACCAGAGGCAAAGCTGTATTTCGTGCTGCCGTGTCTTCAGCCACCAGTATTTGCTCAGGTCTGTGAAGCAGGAGCAGCAGCACCTCTCTCAGGGGACCTCCTTGTTTTCCTCTCCATGCATGAGTCTGGCAGCCACAGGGCAGCACAGAGAATTAAAAATGGGCTCCTGCAGGAGGATGAGAGGCTGGGAGCCTGCTAATTATAGCTCTGTCCAGAAACCCACCTGCAGCCTAAAGGCAGATCACACTGTGTGCCTGAGGACAGGCACCTCGTGCTGTCAGTGGGACTCCCACTGGGTTTTCAGGAGCTCTGCAGCCCTGTGTGCAGCACTGCTGAGCCCGGCTGCCATCCTGGATGAGCGTTTTTTTCCAGACTTAACTCTTCTTTATTGTGTGTAAACTAAAGTCCATTTCCACCCTCTCCAGTGGCCCTGCAGCTGGCAGCATTACCTCAGATACCTCCAGAACGTCGTCTTTGGAAGCTGGTGTTAAGTGATGTTGGAAACATCTCCTCTGCAGGAGCAGCATTTTCGTCCTTCATTGTGCAGCACACTGTGAGGCTTTGTGAGCCCATGCAGGCACAGGTGAATGGGATCCCTGTTATACCATAAATAATGCAAAAGTTGTAACTGGCCCATGATATGAGCATGCTGCACCACGCTGCTCAGGAAGGTCTGCCAGGAACGTCTGCTTAAGCAGAGCTGTGATTTGTTGAAACAACACTGCCCATCAGAGACCAATATAGCAGGTTAACTGTAGCAGGAAGACTGGGATTCTGGCTGGCTGTGGAGCATGAACAGCCTGCCCACAGGTGGAAGCAGCCAGCATGTTCCTCAGTGCTTCTGCCAAACTAAATGAGCAGCAGTGGTGAGAAACATGATCTCCTCGAGGGAGGAAGCAGGAGATGTGCTTCCATTGCTCAGCAGATTTGAAAGAGCAGCAGAGATCAATGCTGGCTCGTCTGTCACAGTGTACATCATTGCTTGCCTGTGTTTCAAGGACCTGGAGCTTTTTTGAGAGCTCTGCATATGATGAAAGTTTTCCCCATAGAAACAGCTCAATCTCACATGAAACTATCCAGCATTATCACGTTGGGCTTGGGACTCACAGAATCTGAGTTCAAGCGTTTTGCCAACAACCCCCTCTGCAGTTTTAGGTTGCTCACTTATGCTGTTACCTGCTGCTCACCTATGGAGTTGCAGAAGGTGTTCCCCAGCCCTGCACCCTGCCTCTAGCAGCAGGGAGGGCTGCTGCGTGCAGTGGCTGTGAGCTGGGGGGTCGGGATGCATTCACAGTGCACTTCTGTAGCACGGTGCCAAAGTCCAACATCTGCTTCCCAGTGATTTTTTCCATTCGCAACCGTGTTATTTCTCATCTGTGATTGCAGAGCTCGGGTGTTTACCAGCACCACGTGCTCAAAGACATGGACCTACATTTTTTAGATTCTTTCTGTGAAATACGACCCTGTTTCCAGACAGGATGCAGTGTTGGCAGAAGTGCAGATTTCTCACATGAGGAACAGAGCCTGCAGGTCTCAGGGCCGCTGTGCCGCACTGTGGATCCGAAGCACCACACACCAGGAGAGCTTTGCGTGCTGCTGGGGAACTGGGACCCACAGAGCCCATGGATAACCTGATCCCGAGTCAGGTAATGCTTCTTGGGGCAACACTTCCACAGCTGTGATGAGATATATATACGGCTTCATATATATAGCACTGTAAGGTTCCACTGTCATTTACTGGTAAGTGCAAATAAATCTGTTTCTTTGGCTGCAGGAGCACACAGGGCAGCTGGAGAGGCTGTAAAATAACTCCTGTGCAGCCAGATCCCATTCAGTGAATTCTCACAGCCCACACAGAGCTGTTTCCCAGTGACTTCTGTGCAGCCACAGGCAGCCAACAAGTTGCTGCACACCACTGCACACTGCTACACACTGCTGCTCACTGCTGCACACTACAGCACGATGCTGCACACTGCTGCATGCCTCTGCTACACTGCTACACAGCACCGCACGCTGCTGCACACCGCCGCGTGGCTTCTGAACCAGGAACCAGCTGTGGAGCTCACATCACTGCTGCAAAGCCATGCTGGGCCATGTTGTGCAGGACTGAGCCCCACAGACCTCGTTTCACTGACTCACATGGTAACATGGTAACGTTTTTCTCTTTAACATTTCCAGTAACATTGCAACACATTTCACAGAATGCTATTTAAGGTCATGCCCTTGGCAGTTTGGTACTAAAACCTCACAACTGTAATTTTCCACTACTAAGAGCAAAGCGATTTGGGAAAGGCTGTGATGCAGGCAGGGAAAGGGTTGGGAGCACGCAGGTGCTTCCATGGGGGAAATGCCCTTCCAAGCACACGGGAAGCACTCGGTGCCGGGCAGAACATGCTGGTACCTGAGCAGGGCACTGCCAGTGCACAAAGAAAACTGGGGGAATGCTTCTATGTTGGGATGTAACTCTGAACGGAAAAGGTCTTCCAGAAGTTGGCTCCAGGCCCTCATGCTTCTTCAGGTGCCGTAATACAATGAGGTTCCCAGGCAGAGTGCTAACAACTGAACGCCGGCAGGGCGCAGTTCCAGCAGGGCTGTTGGGACCATTCCCCACTGAGCCACAGCCCCCGGCTGCTGCAGGGGATCCGTTCCTGGGAGGCACTGTTGGCACACGCAGCACACGGCCCTGCTGGCCCTGCTCCTCTCACTGCAGCCGCCATCGCCAGGCAAACTGCTCCATCCACTCTGGGCTTTAACCTCTATCATCATATCAACCTGATTTTCTGCTAAAAGGAAAATGAAATGTGTCTTTCTGGCTCCACTTTGCAAAAGACAAAGAACTAAGAGTATGTGTGACATGACAAAACCTCCATCTAACCTTCTCCTTGGGCATTATTAATAGTAAATGCATATTGGGTGGTTTCGCAACGACCTTGAGAGCAAGTGACACGTCTCATCTACCAGGGCGCAGTTCTCCAGGCATTTTGGAAAAGGAAATCCTTATTTTTATTAACTTATGGGAGAAAAAGAAAAGCACTATCTTGTGCATGCAGTTTTTTCCAGTGTCCCAAAACGCCCAACACAGAGATGCCCGCTGGTTTTGGTGGCTTACCTGCAAGCACTGTATTTACTGTGAGCAAATGAAGAAGAAATAAAATTCAACTTCGACCTCCTTTCAATTTGCAAGTTATGAAAAATGCTTCTAGAAGGGAGCTAATAAACGTGATGGATGTGCTCAGTGGTAATTGATCATTTATTTTGAAAAAATCCTGGCAAACATTTAATTCTACTATTCATTAAAATGTTGCCCTTGTGAGACGTAATCCATAAAAATGATCTATCTCATAACCATGATGTCAGTGAACTAAGACAGAGGGTGAAGGTAAATCAGGATTCCTAGGAGGAAAATTACAAATGCTTATTCCCTCCGGGGTTAATGCAGGTGGTCCGCGCATCCGTTCAGCCGCTGCGTGATGTATGACGAGGGGCTTCTCCTGCTGTTTGAAGTGAATTATTTTGAAAGGCTCCTGTACCAAGGAAGGGTAGCAAGGAGCAAAGCCCAGCTGGATGGGTGTGATTCCTGCAGGGCTGCCCAGCTCAGCCCAGTGGGATCCGAGTGCCCAAATCCCGAACCGCTCTGCGGATCCATGGGGTGAGAGGACGCAGTGTGAGCAGCACGGGCAGCATCAGCATCCTCAGGGCGAGGCCTGGCCACGGCACGGTGCTGTGAGGTGCACGGCTGCTGCCCAGGCTGTGCGCGGCTCCCAGCCAGAGCTGCCCTGGGACTTCTGCTGGAAGGAGGAGCACTGTGAGCCTTCATGAATGGGGATCCGTGCAACTGAAGAGAAAGCCCAGGCTGCGTTCGGCCCCTCTCAGAGTGCAGAGCGTGCTCCCAGTAACACCCATGGTACCTGGCGAGCGCTGCAAGGAAACACTTTTTTGATCAATTTTTTTCCTTTGTTTTGTAATTGCAGTGCCTGAGGCGTCTGGCAGGTCCCAAGTGCAGTAATGGGAACCAGGGCAACAAGCAGAGCCAGAACCCAGCAGTGAACCAGAGAGCGGATGGTGCAAAGCAGCTGGTCTGACAGCAGCTTTTATTCTCTTAGGAAATGCTGAGGGATTTTCACTGATTTCACTGGTCTCTGCTTTTGGATTAAGAACAAACAGAGTCTTTGGAACTGCCCTTACAGGGAACTATTTTTTTTCCGCCTACAGAATAAAGCAGTGAAATGTAGATGAACGGCTCCACAGAGCCTCTGCCGTGCTGCAGTGTGGCACCTGAGCGGGCACCTGGGGTTGCTGCCAGTTACGTAAATGCAAATCCTCATTAAGCAGAGCAAGGGAGACATTTCCACCTTACTCTAATTAGTTTGAATGGCAGGGAAAAAAATAAAACCAATTAAGAACTAATGGAACAGTCGCCCTATTTTTGAAGTTGGTGATCTGTTTCTGAGTAGATAAACAATAAAGGCAGAGAGTTTATCCTCAGTAGGGAATTACAGCGGTTACGGGAGAGACACAATTCAATATCTTAGACAAAAAGCAGCAAAATCCTGCTTTAAAGCTTGGTTTAGAATACTTAAGCCCAGGTGTAACTAAAGACCAACCCGTGTCCGAACAGCAGCTGGCCGCTCAGCACTGCCTTGCTCACACAAAGCCCCCAGTCCCCCACCCCTCTCACAGCTGCCCACCATCAGCAGTGACGCAGCACTCAGGGGCAGCAGCCATAAAGCCAGGCCGAGGCAGGCTGCCCTCAGGGCCATGGGGAGATTCTGCTCTTGGGGGAGGTGTGCTTCCAGGTAAGTTTGCCTTGTCTATTTCAAGTACAGCTTGCAAAGAAAGCAATGGTGACTGAGGTGCTTCTTCCAGCGAGGGAGGTTTGAGGCCGCTCTGTGGGAGCCGTGCTGCCGCCTCCAGCGCTGCTGTTCGCTTCTCTGTGTCCCTGTGCGGCACTGAGCGCCCAGCCAGGCTGGCTGCCTGTCGGCTGTTGGCGCTGCGCGCGGCGGCGGCCCTGGCAGCGTGGCCCGTCCTCTGCCGTGGGTCGCAGCCCCTCCTGCTCGCCGTGTGGCTGCAGTTGGGTCCCGCCTGCCCCGCGGAACTCGAGATCGCAGACGGGCCGCTGGGCTCGGGCGCCGTGCGGGGCCGATCGCGGGAGCTTTGCGTTGTCTTCGCGCTGAGCGGGACGGGCCTCCCGAGCCGCCCCCACCTCCCGCAGGCGGCGGGGCGGCCGGCAGGGGGCGCTGCCCGCGAGGCGGAGCGGCCGGCGCGGCGCGGTGTCCCGGACCGCGGAGAGACGGAGCGGCGGAGCTGTGCTGCTTTTCCTCTCTTAGCGCCGCTCGTTTGGTCTCGGCGGGACCGCGGCTGTGACTGCGCGGAGGAGGCTGTGGGAAGAGATGGGACTTCGGGGTCCTGCACTGCTGCAGCAGCGCGAGGCTCTCGTCCTGCAGTCGTTGGCGTTCCTACAGGCATCGCCTCGTGTTGCGTTGCAGCCCCGCCTCCAGGCTTCGCGCCGCGCACAGCCCCGCACCGCCGAGCAGAATTCTGCTCTGTGCGAAGCGAAGCCTCCGCCAGGCGCGGCGGTGCCGTGCGGGCTGTGAGCCTCGTGCTGCTGTGCCCCGCTAGCAGCTGCCGTCCCTGAGCGCTTCCCTTGGATGCCCGCCCTGTGACTTTGCTGCCTGAATGGAAGCCTGGTGAAAGTGCCGCGTGTGTTCAGTATCCTCACAGAGACGTGGAGGAATGGCACATAGAATTAAAAAGGAGTGCAGTGCAACCTGTTAGGCAGCACGAGCCAGCACGGAGCTCCTGGGCTCTGTGCAGCCCATCCCAGTGCGGCTGTGTGCCTGCGGCTGCCCTGCCTGTGTCCGTCTCAGGTGTGCAAATTTAAGTCAGCTGTTGTGAACCTGCTGCTTCAAACACTCACATCACAGAGCAAATCTGCTTTTTAGTATGAGTGGACAGAGCTGAGTGTGAGCAGCAGGCAGGCATTGCCAGGAGCGCAGGCCTTGCTGCCTTGCTGGAGAGGTGAATGCGCCCCTTCAAAGCGAGACGTCAGCTTCCTTTTTGTCCTTCTGTCTGTCCTAGGTCCCGCTGTCAGTGTCTGCTTCCTGCAGCAGCCCTGCACCAAGGGATGGGTTTCCCTCACTGCAGTGTCCCAGCTGTGCACTGGGGCTCGTTGCCAGGAGTTCTGCTCCATATGCAGTAATGGTGGCTGTTCTGTTTTCTGTCCAGTATTCTATTTTGCTCTGTAAAAGGACAGTTCCAGCACTGCAGTGGCCTATGTGTGTGTCAGCATGACCTGGGGTGCTTTAAACTGCTGTTCTAATTGTGTTTTATGGAGGTGTTGTTTTGAGGGATGAGAGCAGTGGGAGGCTGCATGCAGCAGGATAGCTCACAATTGCTGCAGGCTCTGACAGCTCAGGAGAGTTAATTAGTTCATATCACCACGCAGAAATGTCCTGCAGAGTATCGATCCCAATACATCTGTGCTCCATTAGCATCTCTCTCGGGTGGATGTCACTGCCCTCCTGCCCTGGCTGCTGGGCCCTGCCCCGATGCCGGGGGCGTCACTGCCATCCATCTCCCCACCTATCCCAGGGAGATGCATCTCTCTCATCTCTCTGCATAAAGCCCTTCTGTCCTGCTTTTTCCTGCAACCTGTTACCAGAGGTACCCACCGCATCCCTTGGCCTCAGGAGAAGCATGGTCACAGCTGGTACTGGCTGTGGGAGCTCTGGGAGTACCTCATGCAGGAGAAGTTGTATGTTCCTAGAGGGAGGCTGTGCTTATTGCCATCCCGTCTGGCCCCGTGGGCTGCAGGGGCTGCTGGTCCCCTGCCCATCCCTAAAGCTGCAGCACAGTGCTGGCAGCTGCCCAGTGCCCACAGGAAAGGATTCTCACCATGGAGCTCTTTCACGTGTTGCACTACAGAGGGGAGGTGGGCAGTCGCTGTAAGAAGCTGCCTAGCTCTGCTGCACCACAGGGCAGTCAGCCCTTGGGGTGCTGCACAAATACATAGAATAACATGCAGAATGTTCTAGAAAACATCGGGTCAATTTTAAGGGTTAAGTGAATTATTATAGCTTTAAATGACTACGTGGGAACTTAGGATGTAAAGGACCTCCTCTGAAGAAAGCTTGGTTACTGGGGTGTTTCAGGCTGGGGCTGCAATGGATGGAAGTTGACCTAATCAGGCAATTTATAGATATTTAGTTACCGAATTTAAGCTGGCTGCACTGCAGGTGCCAAAAAATCTCATTTTATGTTCTCTGCCAAGACTTCTGTTTGCAAATTTATTATGTTTTAAAACAATACAGGAGCAGCATTCTGGCTTTGTTTTTTGAGGCTCTTCCCATTCTGAAATCATCATCGCGGTGCTCTGCAAACAGGGTTGGATTATGTCCTCAAAGAGGAAGTTCAGGTAGCAGAGCAGTTCAGGAAGCAATGGCTAGGAAGCATCCTGGTGAGCAACAAAGTGCTCTGGAGGTCCTTCATCCTCCCTGCCTGCTTATGGGATGGGGATGGAGGCACTCCCAGGCACATCCAGTGCTATGTCATGAAGCAGCACAGATTCAGGTATGACAAACTCAGCCAGAAATGGCAATTCCTCCACACTGGGAGCGGCTCCTCACTGAGCGATGTGTGTTGCATGTTGCATCTGTCTGCTTTGGGTTTCTTCCGGTTCTACTACATTTAGTGACCCTTTGACAATACTTATTTAATATGTAAATATTTCTGTGCTCTGCAATCAGGCCTGGCAGGCTGCAGGACTATTCTAAACAGAGCTTCCTTGACCGTTGGCTCCGGCCACGAGGCTGTGGCACGCAGCACTTGCACCATAAAGGTGCTCTCCAAAGCAAAACTGCTGAGGCCTGTGAGGCTGTGGCCAAGCTGCAGCACCTGCCGTGGGAGGGATGGCGTTGTGGATTGCACTGTGCAGCTGCCCAGAGCTGGCTCTTTATGCTGATCCCAGCAGCTGCTTACCTGAGTACACGCAGACAGAGCATCTCCCCACGCATGGTGCAGCCTCCTCAGCTGAGCACCCCGGGCTGTGTAACCTCACAGGATGCCTCTGCAGGCCTGCAGTAGGTCTGTCCGTTCTTCCAGTGCCCCTCTGCCTCCTGATGCCTCTGCTTCATTTCACTGGGAGTTCAAGGGGAGTAAGCTTGGAAGTCGTGCTGCCGACGAATGTTAGATATTGGGAGTTTTAATTTGGAAGCCCTAATGGATATACTCGATATGAGGAGCTTAATGTGTTTTTATATTTAGCACTGGTACTGTGTCTATTCTAATCTTCTTAGAGAAACTGTGTACAAAGCAGTGTGATCCCTATAATGAGGTGAAACAGGCAGTCTCGCTGGGGAAACAGCCCAGCGCGAATGTAAGGAGGAGCTCCCATTAGTCTGGTAAATTACCCGACCTGAAGCACAGGAGGGCGGTGCTGGGGCTGTGAGGGTCTGCTGTGCTCAGTGAGGGGCAGCGGGGCTGCGTGGTCCTGAGTGCTGCGTGAGCAGTGCTGGAGGAGCCGGGACCGGGCCGTGGGCAGCTGTTCTGTAACGTGACCTGCAGCACGTAGATGCCACAGAAGCGGCCGCTGACAGCTCAGATTAATGCAGCATTTGAGGAATGTGCGGCCAAAAACCCACCCTGCAGACGTCAGCAGGGCTCAGAGGGTCCGCGTCTGCCAGCCTGAGCCTCTGCGCCGCTCCCTGGTCAGGTCGGCACTGCTGACAGTCGGTGTTACCGCTCTGTGTGCTGACATCTCCGTGGTCACTTCTGTGCTGTGTTCTGTTTTAACTGAAAGCTGGCAAGCAGGAGATTAATACTGAAACATGAATTTTTTTGAGTTAGCTTTTGGCAATGTTTGTATGCATTGGGAAATAAGGCAGTGCTGTTACTGATGACAGGCAGTGTGAGAGTGCCGTGTGTTAAATATAAAAACGAAACCAATGAATCCCAAAGTTCTTCTCCTTCCTTCAGGCTCCACAATTATTTAAAAAATAAAATTGGGGAAAAAAAAAGAGACTGAAGTCAAAGGGAAGAAATAACAGTGGGAAGTGCTTAAATATCTGCTTGACATCCTCGGCTCACTTGTGGCAATTTGGGGCCATGGGTTGGACTCCTCCTGGGTCTGGTTTACAACCGTGAGAAGTAAGAATGACAAATGTAAAGCTGGGAAAGCATGTGTCCTGGAATTCATCCGTTGCACTGCACGTTCTGGGAGGGCAGGAAGTGACTGCAGTCGGTCCTGAAGCTGACCTAATGCTTTAAGCAGATCAGAAAATGAATGTGCTGTTTCTAACTCTGCTTTGCTGTGGCTGAACTGGGATCGATTTGGACCACCTCTTCAAGCTTTCCATCTATGGCTGCGGAGCAATCTTTTCAATCAAGCTGTTCCTAAGACCTTATACTGCAGCATCATGAGCAGTGTGGTCACAGCTGCAGTGCTGGAGATGCATCATCTGCCAGGAGCAGAATCGGATTTCATTATCCCTACTCTGAAATCGCTGTGTTTGCCTCAGAGAGGTAAATGCACTCTGAGGATGGTGGGACCAGGCTCTGCTGGGAGCCTGCCTGCGTTCCTCTGCAGGGCTTGGCTCTGAGGGGCTCACACCTCCTTCTGCAGGGGAGCAGTACGGCTCCTCTGTAGCTTGTGAGTGAGCCCACCAGTAGGGCTGCAGCTGGCACTCTGGATTTTAAGTGGATGCTGCAGGGGAAAAAAGTCACAAAGTGAGTTTTGAACAAGTCTGATCTCTGCTGTAACAGTTCTTATAGTCGGGGAACAGAGAAAGGTTTCTCACCCAAAGCCCATTACCAGGTTTGTCCTGTTAGCTGAGCATTGGGTAACTACAACAAAATATTCTCAGGGAAAAAAAAGTGTGTAGGTGGTGATGTGGGGAAGAGTGAAACCTGGACCATTTGAACAGCAGATTCCAAAACAAAAGATGGAAGCATGTAATTAGCTGATGTGATGCTCAATAGTGCAGAACTCATACAGCCTGGCTTCAGCATCCATTGGGGTGCTGATGGGAGTTCATAGACTTGAGCAGATTTTCCCTTTGACCGTGGTATGGAAGGTGATTTCTGCATCTTGCCACTTTCACACTGGTATTCTTTTAAGAAATTAAACAAGGTTTTAAAAGAAACAAAATCTGGTGCAGTTGCACCACAACCCTCGAGGAAATTGCTTGTTTTGTGTTAAGATTTATTCATCATGTAAACATCAGAAATAGCATGGTCTTGTTTGCAACTGAACTCTTCTGAAAGATACGGCTTTGTTTCATCCTAAATTACATGGGAAGACTGTGCTCCTGTAGTAATCATTTTAATTTTTTTCTTGTAATTATGTATTTGGGTCCTACAGCATGTGGTCTGAGCATTTGCATGAGATGAGAATGACTCTCCTTTGGGGAGTTCAGTCACTGTGCCTGGTTCAGGGCCAGCATTTCACTGCCCTAAAGCTCTGCTGCTGCTGACTCTAGCCAGAGCTAGAAGCACCACACATCTCCCCATGTTCTAGAGAGCAGCAGGTGAGCCGCAGCATGAGGAGCAGCTCATGACTGCCGGGCAGCTCCTGAGCACAGCCCTGCCTGGCTGCTCCCAGCCGTGTGAATTCCATCACCATCTGCCTGCATGAAGTGAGAGCAGTGGGACTGCTCTGTGCCAGCTTTGTGTCCCGCGGCAGAGAGCAGCATGCAGTGCCCACGCAGGGAGGAGGACGTGGTGCTGGTGGTGGCCCTGTGACCCACGTCCTGCTACCCCTCTCCTCCCTGCGTGGCACTGTGCTGTGGGGAGGTGGCCCCATGGGACACTCTGCTGCTGTGCCGGCGGCACAAGTGTGGGGTCCTGTGCCTCGCTGACAGCGGGAGCTGCATGGGCAGGTGTGCAAACTTGAAACGCCCTCCTCCTGACATGCCAAAGAGAAAGTTTGTGTTATCCTCAGCTGGCTTTGCTCTATCCTTTAATTTTGACAATAGTCTCTTCTGGATTTATACTCCTGGGCAGCCTGAGTTGTGAGGGGGAGGGGCTGCGAGGGCCCTTCCAACCCAACCATGCTGTGATCCTGTGAAAAATCTAATTATTCATCTTGGATTTTTTGTTGTTATCATTTTTAAGTTCACAGTTCTAATGGAACTTCACTCCTCTGCCAGTTAAAATGCTGCTGGCATCCAAGTCTTGGAGCTCCTGGGCATTTATCTTGTTGCACTTTAAGCTAGGGCTGTGTTCCTGCACCTGCCGATGTTTGTGTCTGGTTTGCTGCTGGGATATTAGGGGCACGTTTTGGGTGCTGAGTGTGGCTTGTCCAATGTGCTCATGAAAAGTACAGCTGTGAAATAACTGTGCCACTGCAGTAACAGTGAAACTGAATGCTGCATGAGACCTTTAAATCAATCTGTTGATCTGTATTTGATCTGCATACGTGCTGTACTGAAAGCAGTGTGGGATGCTTGGATACCTGTCTCCTTCCAAGTGCAGCAAATGGGGCAGAGCTCAGTCTGCACAGAGGCAGTGCCCTGTGATGGGTCAGGAACCCTCATGCTGAGTGCATTAACTGCTGTGCCTGAGAGAGGGAAGAAGGGCAAATACTGATGAGGTCCATGCAGATTGCATTGTCTGTGACTTACAGCCTGGTTCCACCCCAAGAGATGCTGGTTTAACAAACCGTTGTGATGCTGCTGCTTTCAATTCAGTTCTTTTGTGATAGAGAATGTTATTACTTTTCATTATTAAATGAAATGGGATTTGCTTATTTTTTGCTGTTGGACAGGTGAGAAGTATGAGGTGCTGGGGTGGGAGGTGTGCGTGGGGCTGCAGAGGAGGGCATTCTGTTTGTGGTATTTCCATGTAAGTGGGCAGAGGTTGGCTTCAGTTCAGAGCTGCTCTGTGCAATCCTGAGCACCGTGCCAAGCGTGTTCAGCATCCCAGTGCCAGCAAAGAGAACAGACCTGAGCAGGGTAGGAGGTGGGCTGAGCTGCCCTGGTGTGGTCACCTGCATTAAAATAGCCTGGGCCAGTCAGCTTGCCTTCCTCTTGAGCTTATTTCAAGTGTGCCTTAGAGCAGTTTGGTTCTGCTTGTTTGTGTAACTGGTTCCAGTGTTAGGGGCTGTATTAATGCATCTGGGATGCTGGAGACATGGCACTCAACATGCAGTGCTCCCCATCTGCGTGAGGTGCTCTGCCGTGGGCTCCAGGCTCATCAGTTTGGTCCAACAAGGAGTGCTTCAGGTGGCTGGGGAACTGCAGTGTCTTAAGAAATTATTTTCTTTATACTTGCCAATTGTCTCTGATTAACAACAAGTGTCTCTCCACGAATTGTACATGACATCTGTAGCTGTGCACAAAGCTGCTCTTGTCACAGCTCTGCAGGCTTGCAGCCCCTTCAGGTACTTCCTTCCCCCAGCCCTTGCTGTGGAGCAGTTGGATCGCTGTCCCTGCCCAGCTGTGTGCACCCCGCATTCACGGCTGCTGCAGCCCCAACCGGGCTGTTGGATCAGACTTGTATGATCCTCACACTGTTATAAGCTGACAAACCAGCAACAACAAAATCTCGTTGCTCTTTCATTCATCGTAAGTAGTGTGTTAACACAGTTAAAAGGATGGAAGACGTGCTTGTGGAGCAAGCTTTGCAGGAGTGGCACTGCGTTCTGTAGCAGTTACAATATGCAGTTCGTGACTTGTGAATGCTGACAGGAGAATGAAACAGAACTCGTATCTCTGTTTGCACTGAGCCCGGTATGGCAGTGTTCTGTGGCACACAGGGCTGCCGTGGGCTGGAGCTCATTCCCTGACCTGTTGGGAGTGGGCAGCCTGTGAGCTGCCAGCAGGGCAGGGGCTGAGGAATGGGCTCTGAGCTCCTGCCGGGGCGGAGGCGTCCTGCTCGCTGCCTGTGGCGTGCTGGGAGCTTGGAGCAGGTCTTGCCTTAGTTCTTCTTCCATGTACTTGAGGAGGTTTTGCACAGCAGTTGAAGGTAGCAAGAAGTGTATATCACGCCATACCGATAAGCTGTCAGCTTGGGTCACTGGAAAAGTGTGCTGTGCCTTGAAATGCAGCCAGGATCTCTGAGCAGGACGTGTTAAAGGGATATCAATAGGAAGGCTGGGTCCGTGGATGCAAACGCTGGTGAAATGTCACTTTGGTCTGTGTCCATCTTGAATGTTTCCTGGGAATCCGCAGTACTGTAGGTAAAAAGCAAACAGCAAGGAACACTCGCAACTGAGAAATTCAGCTGCTTTCATTTATATTTCTTGTTTGGAAATAGCCACCAAAAGCTGCTTATCATAATTTATTCTTGAAATGAGCCTTGTCTCGAGGGTTTCCATAGCTACAGAAGTTTGATTCCATAACATGAGCACAACTGACATTTAATGTACAACGAGAGCCCTTAATTGATTTTTTTCTATGTGGAGCGGGGAGAAACAACACTGGCAGTGTGCACCGTCCTGCACTGCCAGTTTCCAAGAGCCCCCGTGATGTTATCACATGCCCAGAGGCTGCAGTTATTTAAAAAGAAGCAATGATGTTTGTGAGTGATTTGACAAATCCCAGGACAGTGGTGTCAGCAGAGCAGCACTGAGGGCTCCATGCCCGGCAGAGCTGTGCTGAGTCTTTCCTGAGCCGTGGGGAGTGATGGGTTCTGTGGCAGAGAGAGACATCCTCTGCTTGTACTGACAGAAAACGAGTCTGTCCGCATTGCTCTGATTGTGGGGCTGTCATTTCAGCAAAACGTGTGCAATCTTTAAAATTTAATATCTCGTTTTCTAAATTTGCCTCTTACTGGGGCATATCCGTATTCCTTGGCTCTTTGGTTATTGAATCAGGCAACAAGCGGATTGTGAGAGAACTATCTGGGAGAGAAAACAAGCGGAATTTAAACATTAAGGCTGTAGAAAGTCAGGGAAGATTATGGATTTCAATTTGTAGTGCTGAGATGTGTAAGAGCCATTATATGGGCTGATAGGAAGAGCGTCAGGCAAAACTTCTTGTCTCCCTAAATCTATCTGCCTCAGCTCCTGCTGTTATCCAGATCCAGCCGCCTTTTACCACTTTGAAGAGATTCAGAGTATGAGATGAAAGCAAATTATGCAAGGAGACACATGGCGCAGCAGTTGTGGAGCAGCTCCTATTTACGGATGGTGCAGGGCTGCTCTGCTCCCTGGTAAACAGAGCAGAGTGGTGCAGCACTGTGTGCCCTCAGGTGGGCTGTGGTCCTCATGAAAAAATACTGTCAGCATTTCCTGTGAGTTTTATTCTTATTTAAAGCAAACTGAAATTTGTTAATATGGCTAGGAAAAAGCACAGTCTTGAGCTGGAAGCCAGGGTACTTCCAAAATTCAATCCAGTTGTTCAGTGAAATGTGCAGCGGGGGCACATTTCCCGTACAGAGAGCTGCCTGGCAGTGCACGGTGCTCAGAAATTCAGTGAGGTGGGATATTAGCCACAACCTGATAGCCAGACAGCAACGATGGGGTGGAAATAGTCTATCTTCTAAAGGAAGTACATCCTTCCCGTGCTGAAATAACCACTGAAACAGTGAGCTTTGTTCTGCTTTCTTGCAGCTCCAAGTACTGGTGAAGTCATTGAAACAACTAGAGTCTATGAGGCAAAGAAGTAGCTCGACAGAGAATGTGCAGAACAGAGAAATGCCTTTAAATATTGTTCAAAATGTCAGCAATGCTGCAAACCCAGGAGTTATTTTGTGGATTAGAGGGGAATGCAGGTGAGCACCGAGAGCCGCTGCTCCCGGCAGCAGCACCCCGTGCCTGGGTGCTCAGTGTGCAGCGCCCACCTCAGGGCGCACCCTGAGGCCAGGCACTCTGCGGGTGCTTGGCAGAAAGCAAGCTGCTTTCCGGCAGGAAAATGGAAGAAGTGCTGCTGTGGCAGTGCTGTTCTCAGGTACTTTCCATGGCAGAGTTGGGTCAGCCCCAGTCTGCCCTGCCCACGGGTGCGGGGCAGGCGGGCAGCCACAGGCATCCTGGCTGCACTGTCCTCATCGGCTCATGCATCAACCAGTATTTATTTAAATTGGCTGATAATAGCAGAATTAATTTGTTTCAAAGCCCAAGCCAGAGAGCGTTTGGCAGCTGGATAGGGAAAATTTAAGAGAAAACAACAAACCTAGACTGTAAGGCATTGATTAATTCTTCAGCCTTAAGCACAAAAGCACCTTGGAGAAATCATTAGTTCTGTAAGTTTAATGAAGCATGAGTCGTTTCGTTCCTAGGCTGCAGTTTCAGCTCGAGCTTTTCATGGTTATTGCTGTGTGCAGTGCTGCAGTGCTGGGTCGGGCTGAGCGCGGACTGCCTCTGCCCTTACGTTGCTTACAGTGACAAGATGAGAGAAAGCGGCATCAGGGCTGTAATTCCCATTCAATTAATACAGCCTTATTTTGGGCATAGATGTAAAATTCACATGCGTACTAAATGTAAAAGTGAAAAATGCCAGGAAATAGTTGAAAGAAAATGTTTAACATTTCTTTTGGCTATTTTCTGCACAAATGCAGTCCTTGGTGAGTTTCGTGCTGATTTCCCTGTGCTGTGAGGTCCTGGGCACTCAGCTCTGGCACTGCCCCAACTCGCTGCCAACCTCTTTCTTGGCACCGAACCGATCTTTTCTCACACCTGGCCCTGTTCTATTTGCTGTGCAGAGCGGGATGTCCCTTTGCAGTGTCTGCTCAAATGCCTGCAGGCTGTTATGTCTCCCTCAGTATTTCCACCTACAACCCAAGCTGCCTCTTTGCTTCCCCTCCAAGGTGGAACTCCTGCTACTTCTGCTCCCCCTCTCCTGTCCCCCCGCCGGCCCCATCCCTTGGCTACGTGCAGGTGTGTTCCTGGGCCGGCTCAGAGCCGCAGTGCCTCTCTGGGGAGAAGCGCTGATGCTGCAGAAGATGTGCGTGCAGTGATGTAGATAAAAGTCTCAGTGGCTCCAGGCTGAGAATCCCATTCTGGTTTTACTTCTGTCCCAAAACACTGGAACAAAAGTTTTCAGAAGGCAAGGGCTAATAAATCATGACTGCGCTCCTCGGGGCCTCTGCTCTTGTGCTGCTCGAGGGAGCTGTTTAAAATTAGCAAGGAATGTGGGCCGGGTGGGCTCTGCCTTGCTTTCGCAGCGCGGAGCTGCTCGTAGCTCTTCCAAAAAAGGAGATGAACGGCTCAGCACAGAGCAGGCTTCCCCAGCACCCTGCTGCAAGCAGCTCGGCCCTTGGCAGGTCAGGGCAGGTGTCAGCATCCAGGCTGGAACGTGGCCTGGGCACAGTGAAAGCAGTCCCAGCCTTAAACTTCCAAATGCACTTTAAATATTTGGTGTGAGGGGGTGAGATACGTTGGGGTGGATTTAAGAGCTTTTAATGTATTGTTGGTGTGAACGGAGAAACTGGCTGGAAAGGTAAACAGGCTGTCACTGATTGCCAGGAGCTGCTGCGTCGGCTGAGGGAGCACCTTCATGGCACGGGGCAAGGCCCTGTCTTCTGAAGGGTGCAGCAGTCAGCCCAACACATCTGTTATTAAACCTCCTTTTTCTGAAGGGGAGACCGAGGTGATGAAGGATCCACACTACAGCTGTGTTTCGGGGCCAGCTGCTCAATGCACACCCGCTCAGTGATACCCCGTGTGTCCCCAACGAGACACGGAGCCTGGGGGGAGAAAGTGCTCGCAGTGAGAGGCAGCCCGGGTTGTGTGCGAGGCACGGCCAGGTCATCAGCTGAAGCATGCTGCTGAAGCAATGACTATCCAGCTGAAACGCTCCAGAATGCAGCGTTTGGTATTTGCTTGCTTGTTCAAGCTGCACTCTGCATTCCTTGATTGTAGGAGTTCAGAAGCAATAGCGCTCAAATAAGCAGCACTCAGTGGTAAGTCAGAAGCCGGGGGCTCTCTTTTACTATTGCCTTTCTATTTTAAGAACTGGGCATTATTGTTAATAAGTTTCTTACATTTGGTTTCTATCAGAGTCAGTTTGTTTAACTAGTGGGCGGATTTATTTACTGGCAGGAGGAGGAAAGCAGTTAAAAGGATGCAGCAAACGTTAATCTTGTCCCCAGAAAACCACTGGCAGCACCTCGGGACTTTTTCAGCTTTTTTACAAGGTCCTTAAGTTGTAGTCAAAATAATGCTTTAATCTACACATTCCCAACTCCAAGGTTTGCTCTTGGAGCCCTTGAGAGGAAGGCTTTGTGCAGGAGAAGAGTCTTACAGAGATGGCACTCGTTTGGCCACACAGGAACCAATGCCAAGAGAAGTCATTCCCATTTGAGCCAGAGGAGATTCCTTACTGCTGCTCAGGACCCACAGTGCAGTCACTTCTCTGAGTCAATCAGCAAAACAGCTCTCTAGCTGATGAAAACAATAATGCCAATATAATTTGTTTCCCCCCTTTTTTTTTTTTAATAGTGCAAGTTTTTTTTTTTTTCATGCAGACCATTAAAATTAGGATCTGAGAGGTGACATAAACTCTGTTCCCATAAAAATGGGATTTAATCAAAAGATCTCAATTTCAACCTCAAAACTTTTCCACGAGGGCCTTCCCATCTCTCTGAGGAAGGCCGTGTACACCGAACAGCATGAGGAAGAAACTGATAGAGAGAAAACCCGGTGAAATAGCTTGACTTGGAATATCACGTTTCAGTAATGTCATCTCCTTATCAATGCTGCAGGCACTGGGAAGCATGGAGTCTTGGAGCTGAGCCTTAAGGCAGCTGTGCTGGTGGTGGGGGCTGTGCTGGATGCACTGACCTGGTGCTCACCAGAGTGCAGAACTGCAGTGCCCACACATGGGGCTGGGCTTCAAGGGCCTGCTGAGCTGCTGGAACAGGCTTAGAGTGTGGGACTGATCTTGGGGGAGCTCTGAACGTTGGTGCCTGTGCCTCAAGAAAGGCGAGTTATCTGTGGGTTACAGAGATGATGTGTTTAAATAGACATTCTGTTGTCTTAGTTCTTGGCAACCTACGCCCGTTTTTCTACATGTTTATATCTGGACACAGTAATACTTGATTATTTTCCTGTAGACTTCCTGTAGTTTAAAAAAAATAATAAAGTGCAATAATATCTGAATTGTTGAGAAAACTGAACTCTGAGCATTGGTTGGCTGAGATGTGGGCAGTTATTTCCTTTTAACTTTAATGTCCCCAGTTCTTACACTGTGGAGCTGCTATTGATGCTGGCACCCACTGACCACCCCAACAGCTCCCTTAGTCAGGCTCTCTCCACATGAGCGAGAAGTTATAACACATTTTTACTATTATTTGGGTTGATGACTTACACAGTGCAATTTTAGAGGAGAATGGGACGTCTGTGCTTTTTTGAGGCTGTGTGAGGCCCCAGGCATTGAGGAGCTCGAGGAATTTGCAGCATCACAGACATCCTCCTCTCCTGGCTCGTGAACTGACCTGCAGAGAGTGCTTGCTCAGTTTGTTGTTCGTTTCCCTTTGGAGCGCACCCAAACTCAGTTCTGCATCTGGGTTCGCATCCAAGAAAAGTAAAATCCATTTCTCAGGAGATAAAACAACGCTTCCTTTGCTCACAAAGCTTGTCAGAGAGCTTCCTTTTTCCTTCTTGTCTGCTTTACAAAATGTTAATTTTGCTTAAATGTCAACACGTAGTATTTTGTTGAAGGCAAACA
This sequence comes from Meleagris gallopavo, assembly GCF_905368555.1. Classification (NCBI taxonomy): domain Eukaryota; kingdom Metazoa; phylum Chordata; class Aves; order Galliformes; family Phasianidae; genus Meleagris; species Meleagris gallopavo. The sequence continues at coordinate 34,393,660 of NC_139411.1, forward strand.
CTTTGTTCTCATTGCAATGTTAAAGTTATGCAGAAGAATGAAAAGCTCAGTGATTCATGAGATGGAAACCCTTCCTCCTGCAACCACTAAACAAACCTGGGATCCCCTCTTGCAGCTGGAGGATCCTGCGTTGCTGCTCTCCAGTGACCTGCCTGCCTCCCCAGTGCCAGCTGTGTTGTTCTGCTCCCTGCCATCCTTGCTGACCTCCTGCAGCCTTCATAGTTTTTCCTCTTCTTTGTACTCCTCTCGAAGATGGCTGCATTGGGAGGGTGCGTTGCACCTCTGCAGGAGTGGTTGTGAGTCAGTGTTCCTGAGAGCCAGTTGTCTGCCAACAGTAATGGCTCCTCAGGCTTAAGGATTTGCTGAATGTGCCCCAAGCGTAACAACTGTAACCATGGACTTGTCCAGTGAGCTGCAGCTACAGATGCATTATCTTCTTTTTTTTTTTTTTTTTTTTTTTTTTGAAGTGTGTTGATTCTTTTTCTTGATGCTTGTTACAAGGCTGATAACTGTGAGACTTGTTCCCTGAGCACCATGTTGCAGAGGGCTGCTTTGTTCCTGAAATAGAATGGCAGTCACGGCAGCCAGATGTCTGCTGTGGTTACCCTGCTCACAGCAGGCTGACCATGCAGAAAGGCAGTCTCTGCAATAGACCATTTTTAGCATCCCTTTCGGCAGAAGAAATGGGGACACGAGAGGCAAGTTTTGTTAGGACTTGTTCCCAGCAGCTTGTTGAATGTAAGCACTGCGGCGGCCCAGCAGCTGTGGGGCCTGGGACATGTTAACCCGCCTCACACTCAGCACTCCTGCCAAAACAAATGCACTCGTATGGTGGGAAAGCATGGGGCTGCATTCCAGGGGTGAGCCCTTCCCTCGTGGAACCCTTTCATGGCAGCAAGTGTTCATGGCAGCACGAATTGTGTTTTTACCACGCTGCATGTTCCAAAAAGATGAGCTGCCCAACGCATGGGTGCAGTTAAGCCACTCTGACATGTCCTCATCAGTTGCTCTTCACCTAAATGGGTAAACAAATAATAGAAAGTAGCAGAGGTAGAGGTGAATACAGGGTTACGCACTAAGAAAACACAACAGAAAATGGTGTGAGTCAACAGCAAAGCAGCTGCAGAAAGGAGCATAAAAATAATCGTGGTAACGGTGCAGAACATCAGAAGTGATAAGTGGTGGGGAGAGGTTGTGGAGAGTGAACTCAGATTTGATAAAAGTATGCCTGTGGGAGAGAGAGGAAGGAGAACATGGAGTGCAGGCACAGCAGGTGGGGAGCAGGCTCTGCAGGCTGGGTATCCCCATCAACTTGGAATATAATTGAAACAGAAAAACAAGCATTTCTGAACACTGAATCATAGACTGGTTTGAGTTGGAAGGGACCCTAAAGATCATCTCGTTCCAACCCCCTGCTGTAGGCAGGGACACCTCCCACAGCCCAGGTTGCTCACAGCCCCATCCAGCCTGGCCTGGAGTGCTTCCAGGGAGGAGGCATCCGCAGCCTCATGGGCAACCTGTTCCAGCGTCTCACCACCCTCACGGTGAAGAATTCCTTCTAACATCTGGTCTAAATCTACCCTCTTCCAGTCTAAAGCCTCTTCCCCTTGTCCTGTCACTACCTGCCCTTACAAGAAGTCCCTCCCCAGCTTTCCTGCAGGCCCCTTCGGGTACTGGAAGGCCGCTGGCAGGTCTCCCTGCTGCCCTCTCTTGTCCATTCTGCAGAGCCCCAGCTCTCTCAGCCCGGCCTTGCAGGTGGGTGCTCCAGCCGTCTGATCATCTTCGTGGTCCTCCTCTGGACCCGCTCCAACAGCTCCACGTCCTTCTTGTGCTGGGGGCCCAGAACTGGACGCAGTGCTCCAGGTGGGGTCTCAGAGAGCAGAGCAGAGGGGCAGAATCGCCTCCCTCGCCCTGCTGGTCACACTTCTCTTGATGCAGCCCAGGATACACTCGGCCTTCTGGGCTGTGAGAGCACACTGCTGGCACGTGTTGCAGTTTAATCAACCGACGCTCCCAAATCCTTCTCCTCAGGGCTGCTCTCAAGCTGTTCTCTGCCCAGCCTGTATCTGTGCTTGGGATTGCCCCAGGTGCAGGATCTTGCACTTGGCCTTGCTGAACTCCATGAGGTTGGCATGGGCCCACCTCTCGAGCCTGCTCAGGTCTCTCTGGATGGCATCCCTTCCCTCTAGCGTGTCAGCTGCACCATTCAGCTTGGCATCGTCTACAAGTTTGCTGAGGGTGCACGCGATCCCACTGCCACATCCCCTACAAAGACATTAAATAACAATCAGGAATGCCACTCATCACCGCTCTCCTCTTGGACAATGAGCTGCTGACCACAACTCTCTGAGTGTGACAGTCCAGCCAATTCCTTACCCAGCAAGTGGTCCATCCATCAAATCTATTTTTCACCAATTTGGTGGCCAGGATGTCATGCAGGACAGTGTCAAACACTTTGCACGAGTCCAGGTATATGAGGTCAGTCACTCTTCCTTTATGCACTGAGGCTGTAATTCCATCATAAAAGGCTACCAAATTTGTCAGACATGACTTGCCCTTGCTGAAGCCACGTTGGTTACCACCAATCACCTCATCTTTATTTTCTGTATGCTTTAGTGGGGCCTTCAGGAAGATCTGCTCCATGATCTTGGCAGGCACAGAGATGAGTCTGACTGGCCTGTAGTTCCCTGGATCTTCTTTTTTTTTTTCCTTCTTGGAAATGGGGGTTATGTTTTCCTTTTCCAATCAGTGGGAACATCCCACCATTTTCCTTGGAAAAGAGGAAGGGTATTAGGACTAAGAGCAGCTTTTTCTGTAGGCTTTCCTTGTCTTCTTTTCTCTGCTACTGTACCAGTGTCTTGGTTATGGGGATGCATTTTGATTCTTGTGTGTCAGGAAAAATCCTGATGAACGAAACACAAAAGCCCAACGTGAACCGTGCTGTACCCATGCTCTCTCTGGCCCTTGCTTTGGCTCTTCCTTTTTCCAAACTGTGGCTTATAGCTTATAGCCCTGTGCCTCCTGCGTGAGGGCAAGCATGATGTCCTTCAAACAATGCAGAATTTGGCAGTTGGCAGGAGCTGAGCATTGCAGAACCCCCAAGAGCTGAAATGTGGCACCTCCAGGGACTGGGATGGGACAGAGGGACGTGGCCAGGGAGGGCAGAGCGCTGTGGATCAGTGCTGCCAGTACCATGTCTGTTGAGGCTGTCAGCAGCAGCACTGATTGCCAGAAAGAGTAACAGCTCTTCTGAACTGAGAACTACAATTAGTGAAGGAGCGCCTGTTTCCTGTGAGTCATGGGAGAAAAAGAAATCAGAAGATCAATTTTGTTTGTCAACAGCAGCACAGAAGTGCATGCAGGGGAAAATGTGGTTGAGTCATGGTATTGAAGGGTTCAAGAAGAAAGTAGGAGGAGCGTGCTCTAGGACTTTTTGATCCCTTCTTGTTAGCGCTGCGGGTTGGACATTCCTGTTCCATTGTGTCTTTAATGTCTTTCTGTAATTAACATCTCAGTTGTTCCCCGTGGCAGCAGCGGCAAGCTGGAGTCAATGCAGCAGCAGTCGGTGGGACAGGACGGCTACCGCGCTGTCGGCCCCCAGCCCACCCGCTGCCAGGGATTGCGGCCTTGGCACGGGCTGGGGGCGGCCGCAGGGTTGTTCTTGACTTGCTAGCGATAGCACAGCGAGAGGAGCGGGATGAGGGCCTTGCCCAGCAGGGCTGCGGGAAGGCAGCGGGAAGCTCGGCCTGGCAGGGCGGCCCTGACACGGTGCTGCAGTGCTCTTCTTGGAGGAAATTCTGATGGAAGCATTTGCATACGTCTATATTAAAATAAACAGAGTAAAAAAGGAAGTTTATACCAAATGGAAAGAGCAGACGGTTTCCCAAACGCTCCCTTTGCTGAGCCTTATCTAAACTAGCAGCCCCCTCTGGCCAACCAAGGAAGGCCTGGGACAGCACGGCGCAGGTATCCACCGGGATGGCCAGTGCTGCGCTCACATAAACATGGCTGAGGTCAGAGGAATGAGACAAACGAACTGCTTTCCTCCTCTGGGGAAAGGCTGGATGTTGTCATTAAACTGAAAAAAAGAAAACGGAAGGCTGTGTCAGTCACTTTCTACTTCTGACCAGTGTTCCAAAAAGAGAAGAGGGGCTGCAGGGCTGCTTTGCTCAGCTGCCAGGAAGGCGATTTCTGAGGACAGGGCTGTGTGCAGGCAGCGCGTCCTCAGCAGCACACGTGGGGTTTGGAAACAAAGTTAAGAAAGTGGATTATTTCACAGTTTTGTTGTCTACTTCCTGGAAATTGAAGGCCATTTTTTTGTCAGATAAGATATCTGTTTCCATGACTATCAAAGGTTCTGCTAGAGGCAGACGCAATATTTCTAGGAAGCAAGGTTCGTCCAGTCATTCTGCTTGCTTTTTTTCCCACACTCCATATTGCTTTCTTAATCTTCTGACCGGCCCATGGGCTGTAACGGGGTCGGAGCCACGCCAGCCTGCTGCGGGCGCACTGGGGGTGGGGGGCCCTGCGGTGCAGCCCTTGGTGCCTGCGGGGGGCGGGCGGCGGTGCTGGGCCCAGCAGTGCGGCTGAGCCCCGGCCGAGGAGCCGGAACTGAGGCACCGAGCCATTCCTGTTCCAGTTTGGCAGCTATTTTTAATATAGCTCTGGAAACTTACTGTATTATTCTCCTCTTTCCTTTTTAGTCTGCTTCATTTCTTAATCTCATCTCATTTTCCCTGCCCTTTCTTTATCTTTGGATCAATTTATACCATCCTTTTTATCACGGTCTAATCAGAACACACTTTGTGATTTCAGATAAATGTAGTCATGGTAATTTTCCATTCCATTTAGGTCAAGTTAAGATGAAACAACTTTTTTAAGCCTTATCTGGCAGCCATCAGCAGCGGCTCCTTGTTCAGCTGCATGCTCCTTGCTGCTCTCATGCTGTCAGGTTTCAGTGCCAGTGTCACTCGTGGCTCTAGGATGTTTCTGGCGGCAGCTCTGTGTGTTTTGGGCTGCGTCCCCACAGCAGCACGGGGCCTTGGGCTCCACCTCTGGGTGCCACCTCTGGGTGGCACTTGCTGTTTGAGCCTGAGACAATATTACTGTGACTTGAGCAAAGACTGTTAATGCTCTTTTCATTTGACACTGCATGATTTCAAGACCATCCATATGCCAGATTGTCATATTTCTCCTCCGTTTTATCCTTTCTCTGAGGATGGTGCTGGTTCCAGCTTTGAAATGCAAATGTCAGTGCTCTTTCTTCTCTTTCAAAGGTTAAGAACACATCTGTCTGCTGTTCTGCTTTGAAAAGGGCAGGAGACAGGGAGGGGGACCAGGGCTGCAGCTCCCAGCACGGCCTGGTGCCCCTGGGCAGGCTGATAACAGCTGGTGACATCGAGGCCGGGTTTGGTTTCTGTACGAGGAGGTGTTCTGATGGAATGTTAGGCTTTTGGCAAGGAGACGTACAAACCTTCTGAACATATGTGAAGAGAGTACACAAGTATTCACTTCAATAACTGTATTAAAATCTCAAAGTAATTAATGTGCTTAAGCGAGTGAACTCCTCTAGAGTAAAAGGTATATAAACTGTGCTTCCTAGCAGCCTACGGTTTCAGCTCTGAGGACTGCATGACGGGTACTGCTGCCCAGCAGCTGAAGGCAGCAGCACACACCAGTACCGAGGCTTGGGTTCAGAACGTTGGGTTTGGGGATGCTGAGGCCAGAGGCCATAGCTTCCCTGCACCGCAGCACTGCCGGCCTGGCAGGGTGGGCTTCCCTGTAGCCCTGCTGACCTCGCACTCAACCTGCCTGCTGCAGCGTGCACTGCCTGGGGCACAGCTGCCACGAGCAGGATGCACCCCCAGCACAGCCCGTTTGGTGCTCTGGCATGCGGCCGTGGCACCTGGCCTTTGCACCATTTCTGCTGTCCTGCTTGTCCAGAGAGAGGACAATTCCACGTCTATTTGTGCCTCTGGGCTTTTTTTTACCACATGGGTGTCACTAATGTTTAATTTTGAAAGTGTCTGGTGGTAAACTTTCCAATAAGACAGCAGGTATATGGCAAAAAGAAGGCTTTAATAAGCTTTGAGCAATTAGCTGCTTGTTTTGTTTTCTATTTTAATGAGGGAGAGGGGAAATGTTGGTTTGGCTTTAATGTTTCTCCCAGGTACGACTTAGGGAGTAAACAGTCTTTAAAGAAATGAAGTAAACGCTATCGAGAGTATGGTGCTCTAATTATAATTACATAACTCATATTTCAATTTGATGGGAATATTAAAAGGATTCCTGGGAGAGTTTTGAGCAGCCTAAAAGTGCAACAGCATACAACCCAATAAACC